>NC_049995.1:2285967-2292937 GCF_000003815.2 Branchiostoma floridae | reverse complement strand
GAGTAGCCCAACATTGCTGGTCTCTAGAGGGAGGGGCCAGCTCCTGCCCGGACAGCAGATTTTGTGTCACATATAGACTAGTCCACAACTAACGTGAATTCTTTCACCTTCAGAGAATCGGTTCCCTGTGTTGTTTTCTATGAAAAAATATAAAGATCTGGCATTTTCAAAGCTTGACCGGACATGGGAAAGGACCCTTGTCACCTTCTCAGTTCATTAGTTTTACGTGGAGCCGTCTCTGTCAAAAGTACTTATCGGAATGACTTTATTGGACCTCGGGTCTATTTTGTCCATCTGCCAGAGGTTTTTACGCAACTCAGAACTGCCGCAGTCCGTTACCCTCCAACTTTAAAAGCACAAATAAGGCATCGGCTTGTTTTGACGTCTCCTTAACTCGTTTTTATCGGGCTTTCTATTTTGTCAGGTATTTTTGTTATTTTGTAATAGTCTAGTATAAGACTCTATTGGAAGCAATGTATAGCTCTGAGTGTGTTCTACAGTGGAAGGAAGTGTTCTACCGGACAATATTTGATCGTAATAATGCTCTTTGTTCTGGCTTTAGTCGTTAGCCATATGAACTCCCCTGACAGCTTTCACCCAACGGACTATGAAGTTTTACAGCTTTTCCATCGCCTGGAAATCTGTCAGATTGACCAGTCGTGTTATATGGACTGGTTTTTATAAACTTCAGTGCACCAGACCAGTAAACGTCTCCTGTTTGTTACCCTCCAAGCAGAGATTGTTTGGAAAGAGGGAAGATTCCTTTTCATCATATGGCACATTTCGTTACACTTCTGAATTCTGTACCTACACTACAGCATCGGCTTCTTGATTTTTTGTCGCAATGGTAAAACTGAAGAGGAGGTCTTTGGAAATGACCAAGCTTCTTGTAATGGTATACAAAATGTAGTAAAAAGATATGCGAGCTCATGTATTTTATGAACAGTGTATTCAACTATATGGGAAAGTTACTCTCCAAGCAGAAATAAGAGCCGGGCTGTTTTTGACGTTTTTAGGCTTTTCTATCAAGCTTTCTATTTCGTACTGTTTTGTTGGTTTCTCGCGGCCTAACCTCTGCTTGGAGTGTGAATAAATCACTGTGCTGTGATTTGAATCTCTTCCTTCTTTAACTCTTTGGTGGCTTCAGGCACCATTTCATTCTCAGTCTTCAACAATCTTCTTTCGAGCGGCCTCTAGTGTGACAGGCCAGTATTGCAGCTTAATGTCACCAACTTGTACATTCGTTTTTCACCCCGAAGCATTAAAAAGTTTACAAGGATTTCGTTTCAACGCCAACCCTCGCGTGTTCTAACATTCCAAATCACCCCACTGATTCCTGAACTCTTTTATTCTGAAGGCGACTGAAGACATCGCGACTGAAAAGGCATTTCCCAGTGGGAGGGGAGGTCTGAAAGGACGCGAAGTCACCTTTCACAAAAAGGTTTTCACGTACTTATTGAGCGCCTGAGCAACAGACCAGGTCAACCCTGGAGTGTTAATAATGTATGAAAGAGCTTTCTTGAGCCAGCTGTAGATCTTATAGTGGTAGCGAAAAGAAAATACTATTGAGAATCTCAAAATGTTTGAAACGAGAGTCGTGTGCGTTCAATGTAAAGGCGTCCAGAATAATACAACTGGATTAAAGCGTCATCTAGCGTCAGTCTAGATGAACTGCATACATGAATGAGGCGGTCAACCACCTGTTTGAATCACCCCAATACAAACTTTTTCAAGAAAGGTTTTCAGGGTGGATGAAAAAGGGGCAACTACAATCGACATGGTAAAAGTGGCCTAGGACGTTAGTGTGTATAATGTCTGGGATCTTAACCTGGAATCCAGCTCTAAGAGCGTTAGCTAACCGCCTTTCCCGACTGACTCCTGGTATCCAGGGACACGGCTGGGTTCCAGGCTACAAGAATCGACTACAATAGCCCTAACCGCAAAACCAAAATACACTTCTTCTTGAATAGAACCTGTGGAGAAAGCACGCAAAACATGTGGATGATTCTAGTCTCTACCAGTCTAGTATGTGGCGCTTCAATCTTGTGCATCTGAATGATAGATGCAATGTGGTCAAATCATTCGTATCTAATGCCTGCAATTTACACATGTGTAAAGTCTATTGAATGCAAGTCTGATACAACGTTACCACATACCAAGACAGAAATGTTTAATATCTTACTATCATGTCCTGTTGATATATCTGCCTATGTCGGTCAATTTATATACAGCGACAATGTTATACCAAGGAGGTTGAAAGAGGTTATACTGTCCTGAAGCAGCACATAACGCTAGCCTGATTGTATATACTATTACCATTCGTAAAATAGATAAGTTTCGTAGATTTTTGGATATTAGCAACCCATGTAGTTAAACTGTTCTGTATGTGTTGTATGTACAAGTTGCCAGACATTGTATCCTTTACAGTTGTCGTATAATAAAGTTCTTCTTCTTCTTCTCATGATAAACGCGTGAGGGTAGCCTTTGTAACATTTATTTGGTATACGGAGTATCGACACAGTCCTCCCAAGCGTCATGTTGTAACAGACGCTATCTTTATAAATTGGCGTGCAATATCGTTCGGACAGAGCAATATGGGCTAACACGTTAATGTCAGGTTCAGGACACGGTATATTCATCTCCGTGTGTCTCGACTCAAGCAAAACTTCTTTTGAGAAAAGATTGCAATTGAAGCAAAAGAACAATCACCTCGTCACTGTGTAGTTCACAGACATTCACATTAACACAGGCGGTTCAGTCAAATCACATTTTACACACTGGATAATGAGCCCATTTCTCCAAGCCTGTTCACGCTAACTCAAACCTCAGCACACGAAACGCGTCATCATTGCGTCATACAACAACGTTTAGCATGTTCTAAGCCACCGGTAGATGCATTTCATGCGAATTTGTACAAAAACTTGACATCTAACCAACAGATAAAACATGGTAGAAAACGTCCTCTAGCTTCGTAAGCGCGTCCTCTAGTCTATTATATGTTGTACTGCCTGTATATAAAAGCGTCCAGTGGCGCTATTTTACCCCCGACACGTGCTAAAGTAGAAAAGATTGCTTCATCAACAGATGACCTCTATTCACCCTGTCGTGACCTTGTCCAGGACGTGACAAAGGCCTGAGGTTGTAGACGCATATATCTTCACTTTACCTGTCTTACGGCTGGTTTTCATGATTTTACGGCTTGCCCGAAAATCATTGTTTTCTTTCAAATTCTAAACAGTAAAATGTTGATTTTTTGCCTTCTGGGTATGTACTAATAACTAGTAGCTATTTATGTTGATATTGGCGTACTGGTACTTGACTACAAAACCACAGACACGCGCTTTGTTACACGTACGTACCACATGCAAAGTTAAACAAACTAAGTGCAACCTTTTCCTGTCTTCCTCCCTCTAAAAAGAGAAGTCATTCTCTACTGAAGTAAAGCACTGGCATATTTTTGTCCATTAGCTAATATTACAACTGGTTTTCGCCACGCCTTGCGTTTTCAGCTTAGCACACCGAGTTACATAAACTCTTATGAACTCACTCGACTTTCGTAAATGAAATGTGTTTTAGTCAGCGTTTGTGTGTCTGTTCGTCTATACCCCAAGAACAGTTGGATTGATTGGTTCAATATTTGAATTGTGACAAAAACTGGAAATGATTAAAAATAAACATTGGGCCCCTTGCGGCTTTCCTAAGTACTGCGGCGAAAATTCCGGTTTTGGCATCTCGTTATACCAGTATAAACTAATTTCCAGGCAGATCCTACGGTAGCATATTTATCAAATATAAATATGCTACCTAACAAATGTATCAAAATAGTTTTAGAATCCATGTTTTAGATTAGTCTTAGAAACCATGTGTACTGTATTATTACCCCTTTTAATGCCTGTACATAGCCCGATAGGGCATGAATGTGAAATAAAGGCTATTACTTAATTAAAAGCTGCCAGAGGAGTGAAGCCGGCCAGGAGTGTGTTTGGCTACCGAAGGCTGGTGACTCCCTTTGGCCAGCTGTACTCCTTGTCCTTTACTAGTCTGGATACCAGACTAGTATTTTTGAGATCGGTCTGGGTTCTGGTAACCAGGATAGTCCTTTCCCAGCTTTGATACAATCTTATGCCACTGGTAAATTTACCTGGAGATTAAGTATAAACCACAGCGGTTTATCCGGACACGGTTCTGTGCTGATGTAAGTGGCAAGTGAGGACAGGTATGATGGATGAAGGATCTCGGCGGTCAAAGCAAAAACACCAACAGAAAACAAACACATGAGTATCGCGGCGAGGTCAGGGCACACACAATCACTGTCACGTACGGGTGGGCAGGAAGTAGAGAGAGCTGAAAAGAAAGAATATCCAAGCTGATTCAGTCTGTATCTTATTCTATATAACCGGTATAACCGCCCTTCGGCCGCGCGTAACACACCAGCTTCGGCCTTCGCAGGCACGCGGCGCGGTAGCAGCTGGTTTTATTACACTGAACGACCCGTCACACCTTTTTTTCCATTTATCTGCAACTATTCCTTAAATTTATCCAGTGGTGATGCCCCTACTGTGCTTGCCGGTAATAACAAATTCCACTGTACGATAGCTCTGGGAATTAACCGGTGGGATAAGACAGTTGAAAATGGTGTAAGGTACTACGGATTAAAAGCTGGCCAGGCAGTGTCCGTCATTTAGCCGTGGACACTGTGAAATGTGAATGCGTCAATATCAATAATCAAAACTCCAGACCATAAGAACGTACCATCAATCGTTTCTAGCCTTTTCCGTCAAGGTCACGCATATGCAACCATACCATTGTGTTGTGACTGTAGGAACTGGGTACCTTGGCCCATATTGCAGACGATCTGACCGCCGACCTTGGCGAGAGGACCGCAACTTAGTCCCCAACTAAGCGTGGGACTTGTTTTGTGCACATAATAGCTCATTTTACATGGATTTGAAGTGGTAAGATTTTAGTAGACACCTGTTTGATCACTCGCACAAAACGAACGAAATGACAAGTAGGAGTTCGAAGCCACATTTCTGCTAGGATATAGCATAGCTGTATCCCAACATTTTGCTGTCTTAGTCTTGTCGATTTAAGTGTGGATTTAGTATTCATAAGTTCCCCTCAATTAGGGTAAAGTATCCAAGCATTTAGTTCTCTGTCCTCGTAAGTTATGGAGCAAAGTTCCTTGGTTCTACCTATCGATTAACTAGTCATCGTTATTTTTGCCACCTGTATGGTTAGCAAGTAATTCATGTGTGTTGTGTGCTTTGTGATCAATTCAGTTCTGTGCAAAATGAGGCATACTTTTTAAAAGGCTCGCCTGTTTCGTGTATTTCTGCAATTAGTCGTTAATTTTTAGTATACTGCTATGAATGGAATAACCAATGCAATGATCTCTTTCTAACATAGAGAGGGAGACCTGATTTAATTTGATTTGAATCTTCGCAGGAAAACGTGCGCGCGAGTCAGCCAATCCCCAACAGAAAAGTTCGCAGAACAAATCTAAACTTGGAGTTGCTTTTGAAGTTTCATTTGTACAGGTCCATTATCTATATAAAAGAAATTAAGAATGTAACCTCACTTTCAAAATACCAATGTAAATCAAAATGCACCGTTCATTCTTAGATACCAAGGCCCCCTAGGTCCCTACAACAGGTGGATAGCATGACATTAAGTAATAGGAAGGAATTTCCCACGTGTCTTCCTGTCCGCTGATATCCAGATCCGCTCCGATCAATCAGGACCATTTTTCCGTGCCATCAATTTCCTTCTCGCCTTTCCCCGAATCCCATTAGGGAGGATAGGCACGGGTATCGCCTTCTCCCCCACCCGCGATCCGAACAAAACGACGGCGGGGATAAAAACAACAGAGCCGGTATCCCGTAACCAAGCTTGGATAAACTCAAGGTGCTACACCCAAAGTTTTGACGCCTACTTCGCTGTTAGCAAATAAAGTATCGGCGGTTGGTTCTTAAGGGTGGATTTAAGACGGCGCAAGGAGGTCGCCTTGTCTTTCTTATGCTCTGGTGGGGGTCGTAACGAGGATATCGTCTTAAGAAAGGAAAAGCACTTAAGAATACTTAACCCGGACAAAGTGATTCTTTAGAGGGCCACGGGAAAAGGTGTCAGGAGCCCGGGTAGATAAAGCCTGACGCCCCCGACTGGATAAATAACTGTTAATTTGTTTGTTGACTTATGATCTGCGGGCAACTGTTTGTCAGTGTGAGGTCTCGAACCCACGACCTTTGGTAAACTATCCGACGGTAATGTAGCGGAGACGAAAACGGAAGATTTTCGTTTCCTCAATATGGACCGTTGTACAATGCGCCGACGTCTATCGCAAAGTTATACAGCATCTCAAAAGCGGTTGTCAAACTTTTTTTGCAACGCCCGTACTTAATTGCCAAAAAGTTGACATATAGGTATTCAAGTTAAGTTAAAACGTTGATTGATAGAAATCATGCACAAAATGAGAGAAAAAAAAAAGAGAGACGAAACTTCTGCCCAAGTTTTGGATAAGACATAACTGCCATGGTAATGTGAACTGATGTACTAGTACCGGTATTGTACCTGCGTTGCATTTCCTACCCTTCGGTCTACTATTGAACACACTAGGTCTTTGGTGTCGCGTTGAGCTACTAGATATTAGAATTTTTCTACCTCTAAAAACTCCCCAAACAGTAAGCCGCTACGGTGTGATGGTTCCTAGCGGTCATTGTGTTTGAAGTGTGGTGGATTACAACTATCCTGATTAAATCTCGCTTATAGCAGCCCGCCAAACATCCGCCAGTTACAGCCCTAGACAGCGGAGTTTGTGTTACACAGACTAGATTACAACTGCTTCCTATGGACAAGTACTAATACATACCAACGGATAGAATATTTTATAGTACGTGATGTGTTATATTTTCACGTAAAATCTTCCCCACGTCTGAACCTGAGTTTGCCAGCAGGTATCGATTAGGCTAAC
>NC_049995.1:2283886-2285816 GCF_000003815.2 Branchiostoma floridae | reverse complement strand
AGGCTGCCCGGCCGGGCCCCGGTGTGGAAATGTGACGTAGGCCTAACGTACAGAAAATACCAAAGCTGCAAAAGGAAACGGAGAGACCTTTTGAAAGTCCCTCAATTGTAGTCTCCAAGCAGATGTGTCAGCTGGATGAAAAAGAGAAGAATTTGGCGAGACAGGGACAAATAAGTTGCCATGGGATTTCAGTCTTTTACGGTCAGTTCACTCCTAGCTATAGGCCAATCAACCCCTACTAGTAACTAGACTTTCATCCATAAGTTGGCCAAAGTTACTCTCCAAGCAGAGAATAGGCTCCGGCTGTTTGTTTTTTTACGTTTTTTTAACGTTTTTTTTTATCGGGCTCTCTATTTTGTCATTTTTCTTGAAGTACGCCAGCCAAAGGTTAGGTTTTGACACAGCGAGATAAAATACAAAATAGAAATCCCGATAAAAATGACTACAAAAAAGCGTTAAAAAAACAGCCGGAGCCTAACCTCTGCTTGAAGAGACTACCCCAATTGCACAAAAGCAAAATATCAGCTGTCAAACTATCATATTACGTCGAAGTCTACGATTTTGTTGAATTGTTTTCTTTAGAATCGGATTAGAGAGTAAAGTAAACTCCGGACGACGATACCCCTCCAGGACGCCGGCGTTTTCTTGACACAAGGTCTTACCGCCCGGCGTGTCCGCCCCGCCGCTGTGTCAATGCTTGCCTTCCGTCTCACCTGTGCCCTGCTGTTTTCTCGAGGATTTACCCTTTGTGGTGAGATCACGGTGCTTTAGTCCCGTGTCGTGCACCGACTACAAGATAAGAAAGAAGCGGATCAGTGCAGTTCCGTTCGGTATTTGGTCAGCTCCAAGCAGATAGAGGTTTCTGGAATAAATGGTTGTTAGTCAGAAATGTAAAGAAGCTGGAAAATTGTACCGTTTCCCATCCTAACATGGGCTTTGAAATGATAGTAGTCGGCGATTTAAGTACCAGTCCTCTTATACTTTGGTTTTTATTGAAAATGACCAAAATCATCAGTGGTGACGGCTGACCCACAAAGTTACAAACATACAAAACTTGAAAAGTCAGCTTTAAATTCTGTGTCTCAGTCTGCTTAGGTATCATGACACAATTTTTGATAAAAGCTCTATATTTAAACTTTTACTTAATCTGTTGCAATTTTTTTACATCTCAATTGAATAATCTATAGGAGAATGCTTTTCATATATATATCTGTTATTTTCTACTTTGACGTATAACCAATGGACGTATACCGTAGTTGGTATGTTCTCATGATATTTATAGTTGATAGGTGAAGATATGTAGTACTGTAGTATGTACTCAAATAAAGTCATAAACGTAGTCTAATGTACTCTCCAAGTAGAGGTGGGGAGACTGATAAAAATACGGCATATAAGGAAAAGGTCACGAATTTCCCCATCAACCTCTGCTTGGAGAGTAGTCTAATGCTAACGACGTATTTGTGTTCATTTTAAGCGCTCATGTGTGAAAACAAAGCGACTCCTGTACCCTGCTGCCTCACAGCAGGAAAACAATGTTTTTGTACATCACACCTCCACGGGGCACGCTAACGTTCTGTTATTTTTACATTATAGTCATTATAGATCGATAAAATCAGCGGATTATTTCAAGCCATTTCACATTTCCACCTCGGTGTTAATGTGACAACCATGTGTGATCTCCAAGCAGATGTTGGCAGGGGCAATTTTTCAATAATGTATGTATCGAACTAATCGAAGACACTCGGGGACTACGACTACTTCTTGTTGTAGTACTGCATTAGCTTTTTCTAGTCTCTATCAGAGATTGACTACGCTGGCTATCATACTCATAGAAATAATAATTTGCCAGGGGACTTTTGCTACTAGAGGGTTTGGCAGCTAATCTCCAAGCAGATTCCTCCGGTGGCTTAAAACAGTAACATAAGCTGGG
>NC_049995.1:2214153-2281835 GCF_000003815.2 Branchiostoma floridae | reverse complement strand
CCCAGCTTATGTTACTGTTTTATGCCACCCGGAGGAATCTGCTTGGAGATTATTGGCAGCCACATTAATACCCCACCTGAGTGGTGGGGCTTTTAAGACCAGCTGTAAACTCCTCTGCAAAATCACGCACACTCTTTCGCTCTGTAACCTCAACCAATTTTGACCACTTCAGGTCAAAATCTAACCGTGAAAGGCGTCTAGTCGACACTCTATTTATTTGTGGAGAGAAGCATTTTCCCACACCACAAAGCAAATACTGGTAACAATACTTGAACCAATCAATCATCTGATAAAAAATAAAAGAAACTTGAAAGATAATACAAAATATTACATCTTCAAGTTATCACACATGAAACTTGGCAAATGTTTAGGACGACCAAACAATTCCATAAATGACTCCTACAACAATCTTCTGAACTTGATTGCTTTTTTATGAATGGAAAATTGAAATAACATAAGAGGGAAAGTGCCAAACACACACCTGCGTGTTTTAAAACCCGAACCTTGCATACCGCCCATACCATTCAGTTGTAAGCCAGGCTGTTGTTGTTGTAAAGTCTACCGTGCTTTCTTTGTGAACTTTGTGAGGTGTTGTTGACTGCGGTTCATTCTCACTCCATGTTAGTATGACGGTTGAGTGCAGGAATTGACTACCACATGCCAGGGCCTACAAATACACAGCATTCTTTCAACAAGGACTGAAGGAGTATTGAAATTGGTTGTCTTTTCTCGCTCTTGTTTTCTCACTAATCCTGTTTCAAGTAGGATTAAGTAAATGAATTTATCACTTAAGTCTCGGAGCCAAACTTGAGCTCCTAGGGCAGTGTGTCAAAATCATTTGATGACGTAAAGTGTTCTCAGTTCTATCAATAGATAATAATGTTTTGGGGCACTTTGGCACCACTTCTAACTCAACCTGGCCACTGAGGTTGCAGTTTCAAAGTTCTATCCATGATATTGGCTACTTTCATTTGTAAAATACACCTTGAAATCGGTACATCTAAACTTATTGCTGGATGAGGAGTTAAGTGAAGGATCATAACATCCTTTAAACTTCAATTAAAGAGCACCCCCTCCTGTTATATATAACATACGAAACATTTTCTATGATGAATTTCTCATGGACTCCATGTCATAGTATGTAAAAAAATACACATATCTAATGCAGTTACAAGAGCTACAGGTTGCACGTGTAGCTCCAGTCTTGCTACTGTACTCATAAATCATTCTATCGAAGGTGTCATATACAAAGCGTTAATGGCATATGGGCCTTTTCTTTGAATCAAAAGATAACGCATGCTCTTTTTTGTTGTTGTTTGAATTGGCGTATGTCATCTTATACAACACGCTTCTACAATTTACGATGATTTATGTACATGTATCATGTTCCATTGGATCCTGATTTGTAGTGTCACAATAACAGATGTGAATATCATTTCAATGTTCATTAAAAACAAAAATTGTCAAAAAAATACTAATACTTACATTAAGAGGTGGCTATAAGTGCCGAACCACTAGGAACTATGCGATTTTTGTATAAAAAAATAAAGTAAAAGAGAGGAGTTTACGGCTACAGGTTGCATATGCTGCAACAGTTGTCTTTTCTAATAAACAACCCTATGGACAGTATATAGCAGCTCTTCAACGCATCAGTGACATATGGGCTCTCTATGGCAATTATGTCATAAAATTATTCTCTTTTGTTTGTTCGTAGGTCATTTGAAGTAGCTTGCGTCTATACTGTTTTTTACACCTTCATAACATGTGTTATTATACAAATGTTTGACGCCTACATTTCTTGTGGCCTACTCAGTTCAAACAAATGTTTTATCTACTAGTGAACCCTGTTTGTTCAAAGCTACGCGTGCTGATTATCTTGTAATAAACCACATCATAGCGTTTCTAGATGTCGGAGTGTTAATTTACGACCCCCCCCCCCCCATTTACTACTGAAACTGTAAAAGGACAATGCTGTAGCTAATTTCCAAGGCGTCAGTGGCATATGGGCCAATTAGAAGATAACACATCGGCTCTTTTGTATGTTTGTTTAAGGACGTCTGTCGTTTGCAGTAGCATGTGTCCCTCTGTGTCATCATATCTCCCTTTAGTTCATTGTGTATGTCATAGAGAGACAAGTTAGTACTGTGGTCCAGCTTTATACAAGTATTGATGGTGTGATTAGAAAATAAAATATATCTGTTCAAAATACAATATGCAATATATAGATTATCATGTGGTCACTTGACTTGCAAACTGTATTCGAGTATTCGGTATGTTAAATTTAAGTTAACTGGGTTTTACTTCTTTGCTGGCAGATACTTCCAGGGAGACGGTACCATATCATGGACCCAACTCCCGGGTTGATGGGGCCAATGTTAGCCTCTATTACCTAGCTATCAGAACTAAGTATGTTACATTCACTAACTGACTGTTGTTCAACAGTTTTATGGTTGTTTTAGGTCTGTCATTTTCGACAATTAGGAAAAATATCGATATTTTTCTTAGATCGGGCTGGCGTCTGGTATCCAGACTAAGAAAAAGTTTTTTTTTATCTTTTTCAAGTCTCTCACTATTATTTTGTAAAATTGTGTATATAGGCTTATATAAGACTCATTTTCAAACTGTATCTCTGTTATATACTTTGTCTGACCCTTGCCTCTTCCCTCATGACCTGAATGAAAAGCGGCCTGCAAGCCGATTTGAGCTTTCATGAATAAACAAAGTTCAAACAAACCTAATTGTACTCATACGTTGGCTAATTCCTCTGAGTCAGCGTTTCTGTGACCAATTTTTGTTGTTTTTACCCCATGGAGTCGGCTAGGGATTAAAAGTTTACGAGCATTTTCAATGTTTTCTTTTTTTCCAAATTCAATTCCACGGGTGTTGATGTGATTTTCGTTTCAATCATTTACTTCATGCGCAATTTATTATAGATGCTGCAGGCACCCCTGTGGGTTGAATGTGCTATTTTGATTGTGTTTGTTGAAACAGGGCTTTTATGTCAACCAATGCGGTTGATAGATACTCCCCGTGCGTCCGTGGCATATGGGCCCTCGGTACCAATTAAAAGCTAACATATCTGTCCTATTGTTTCTGGTGGTAATCTGGAGGGTGTCATCCCCGTGTTGGCAGCTGTTAGAACGTCGCTGAGCGTGTGGAAAAACTCTTCGCACCTTCTGTGCAAACTTGCTATCTCCAAGTAGACGTTGGAATGGATATCAAATATGTTTAAAAACAGTCTGGCCTCCACCTGCTTGTACTAGTACATAGACTAGTACAAGCAGACCAATCATACTTTCTATCTTCATACAGTCATACTCTCTGTCTTCATGTCTATAATCTTGCCCCTCCCCCTAACATTTTGCCTACCCAAAGTCAGTTTCGCCTTAAGTAGTACTAGTAGTAAACCCTGGCGATGCCTGGCCGCCTGCTCGAAAGTCTGACTATAAAAAGCTGTTTCATTCTTCCAAGGACGTGATTTTCCTGATATTTCATTCTTGCGAATTTCTTGTGTTATAGATGGTGGTGGCAATGGTGTGTCACTGTGTGTGTGTAGAGAGAGTGTGGGGGGAATAAAAATAAAAATAAAGAATTTGGGCGAGGCGACATCCAAACATCTGCTCGGAGGTATAATAATAACAAACTTGGCCTCCGTCCTCCATCATCGCCCCGTCAGCAGGCTGCACGGCCTGTGAGAAAATCTCGGTTCCCACGAGCACGGCAATCTCCCCAATTGGCTTGTTTTGTTTACCCTTGGCAAGGGGCGCACATGTCCGTTAATTACGTGTCACGGAGTAGGGGTGGGAATGGCGAGCACACGGCGCGCGTTGTGCCGAGCCATGGGAAAGTATCGAGAACAATAGCCGCAACCCAAACACATAATGGTCCGGTAGAGAATGGGTCTTTGTCTGTAAATAAAGACAGACAGTCAAAGCCTTCAGGTATCCTTTGTTCACGGTACACACACCGCTCCTCCCTCCTTTGTTGCACCGTCGCACAGTTATGCTTGCGGGCGGGGGACGGGCCTTTATGGGCCGAAACAGTGCCCACCTGTAGGCCGTCGCTCCGGCATGCGCCGAGGCTCCAGCTTCGTGAACCCGAACACCCCAGGGCCTTTCATCCACTCAACCCCGAGACGGAGTCCTGAATGGACGAGTCCTCTTGACAGGGCGCTTCTGACAACAGGAAGGCCTTTGTGTTCGCGCCAAATCGTTGTCATTGCCAAACGCCGTCCGTCTGAGCGAATCAGGGCATGTGTGTGTGTACGGAGAGTGTGGGAAACTTCGGGGGAAGCAGCTGCGGTCGTCTGCGGGGGTTTTAATCATTGTTTACTGTGGCAGCAAGGCGTGTTTTTGTTTCCAACTCTCGCCGCGAGGGTGAGGGAGAATCCTTCCCGTATACCCTGCCACCAGACGACAGTAAACAGTGGTTCCCACGTGGCCGTTTTAATAGCCTCTACCAGGCTTCGTGGATCGGTGGTCTAAGTGTAGAAATTGGACAAATGTAGAGTCAATAGTAAGTACGCTAGGGGGAAGTCACGGTGAGGATGTTGTTTTTACTTGCCGGCTGACTCCCCTAGCGTACTGTTACCGTTTTAATAGCCTCTACCAGGCTTCGTAGATCGGTGGTCTAATTGTAGAAATTGGACAAATAGACTCATACTCATAGTACACTATGGGAGTCAGCTGACCGAAGGAGCTTTTATCAAGTTGATAAAAGCTCCTTGCCCGACCAGAACAATTATTTCCTCCCTAGCCGGCTGTACTTCTCTGGCCGGCTTACCTGTATTTGTTCCATTTCTTTGGTTTTCTTATGGAGTCTAGCGCCTATGGAGTCTGGTAGAGACTACCATATTGGGACCATTGGGGAGGCCGAAAGAATAAAAAAAACGAGGGTACGGGTCAGAGTTCTCCGCCCCCACGGGGGTCCGACACCCGCCGGGTTGGGTAAATCACACCAGTCGTGACATGCCGGCACGCGCACGCACTCTAATCTATTTAGCACCTTTTCTCATGTGCCACTCGCACAATGCGCCAAGGCGACCCGCAAACACGCGACAAAACAACAACTTGTAAGACTTTGGTTTGCCACGTCTGTTTTCATCCCTCTCCACTTTTGTAGTCTCAAGCAGACTCCCTTTTGGCTGGAACACAGTGGTTGTCCACCCATTCAACTTCATGGCAGATAACAAACTAATAGTGATTGAGCAAATAAGTGAAGTTAGCTTTGACTTTGACCATTCCTCCATGAAGCCAATGAACTTTTATCAACGTTGACGACAGCTCCTTGGTGTAACTGCTTTTGCTTGTTCCACTCTATTTCGCGGCCGATTTCTGCTTCTTTTGCCTAGTCTCTCACTCTTTGGCAGACTTACGCTAGCTGTTATAACTATAGACTATGAGGATAATGATTTGCCAGGGAAGTTTTGCCTCGCAGGGGTGTGGACTTAGCCTCTACCAGGCTTCGTGGTTTGGTGGTCTAATTGTAGAAATTGGTCAAATAGAGTAAATACTACGCTAGGGGAGTCAGTCGGCCGATTAGGGACATCTCCAAAAAAAAAATGGACCTTCTCGGCCGGCTGACTCCCCTAGCGTACGGTGACTCTATTTGTCCAATTTCGACAATTAGACCATCAAACCACGAAGCCTGGTAGAGGCTAGTGTGGACTGACTCCTCTGGCCAATTTTCCCCAGTTTTTGCACAATTCTACGACCCCAAACCCCCGTAGGAAGGCCTGTTGGAGGCTAGCCGATTTCTACTTGATCCTACTTCTCCTTCCCTGCGTCATCTGCCGAGAGACAGGTTGTCAGACAAGCCGCGAGGTGCCGTCCGTGTGATCCAACATACGGAATCACTTTGGCACTTCTGAAAACAAAATTCTTCTGCGCTATCTCCCAGCCTCTCAGGTTTCTGGGACGCATTAACACCCAAGTGATAATCTTCTCCAAAAATCTTGTACCTGCTCGCCATAGATCACGACGTAGGAGTTTAGATTAACAACTTTTTTGCTTGAAGAGGCGGTTGGGAAGTTTACAACAGGTTGTGAAGCAGCTATTGTGGTTGGATGAAGGTTTGGAGAGCTTGCACAAATACGTAGTCTCACCAGACTCCGGGTCGCTGGAAAAATCGTAGAAATAGAACAAATAGAGGAGTGAGCCGGCCAGAGAACTATAGCCGGCTAGGTCGCGTGCTGTTCCATAACCAACTATACTCCTCTGGCCGGTTTACTCCTCAATTTGTTCCATTTCTACGATTTTTCCAGCGACCCGGTGTCTGGTAGAGACTAGCACAAATACGCGCGAAAGTGGTCAGGGAACGGTTGGCTGGTCCCCGGAGGGAGAAGTCGCGCCTGTGGGAAGAGCGCGTCTGCCCGAACGCATGTCGGTCGCACGGCGATACGATTACAAGCGGCCGCCGGGGCTGTGGGAAAATACCTGCGCTGTCACCGCCGATACCCAGCCGGGCGCGCTGATTGGCCGACACCCCCCGGGATCAGACATTCCTAATTGCCGAGCGGCGGCCGAGCACCCCCGACCGCCGGCCGGGGGAACGCCGGGAGCGGCGCGGGGCAAGGCGACGGCCCGGCCGCCATGACATTTCAATTACGTACGCCCGTCAGGCTGATTAACGATAATCTTACCTTAGACGATAAACGTCTTGAAAAAAAGGAAGAAAAAAGGTGGAAAACAACTCCATATTCTTAGAAATATTATCACAGATTCACTTATACTACGCCATGACATTTCGATTACGTACGCCCGTCAGGCTGATAAACGATAAGCGTCTTGGAAAAAAAGGAAGAATGAAGAAAAAAAACAAAACAACAAACAAACAAACAGAAAATAGAGTACTCTAGCTCGATATTATTGGAATTATTCTCACATGTTCACTTATACTACGCTGACATTTCAATTACGTACACACGTCAGGCTGATGAACGATAAACGTCTTTGGGGGAAAAAGAAGAAGAAAAAAGGAGAAAACAGTTATCGAAATTCTTAGAAATGTTATCACGAATTCACTTTCACTAGCTCTGTTTCAGAGAATCCGTTTAGGCCATAGACTATTAAAGTAAGCTTAGCGGGATATCTCAGACCATTTCAGTAATGTAAACTCTTATATTGGATAAATACATTAATCCGAGGTTTAGACCTCATTATCTAAGTTTTCCTCCTTCCTTTTAGTTCTATCTTTTGTTAGCTCTTTGACATGAATCCACAATGAACATGCTGCAGTAAAAGTTTATCTCCTTCTTGCCATTTCTTAGCATTGTAAGGAGCTTTGTAATAATGAATGCACCATGTCACAAAACCCATTGACAGACAAGTTTCCCGTTTGAAGCGTCGCAGACGTTTTGTTTTGACGTTTCGAGATGTCCCGTCCGAGTTTCTCCACCTCGGTAAACTTACAACAACATTTCGCAGCAAACGAGGCTTCTCTAACGCGCTTGGAAGGTCGTCTCACAACATAATCAACTATAAACCTCGCTGATAGAGTCCTGGGCGATTAGCGTAGTTGTAAAACTATCATCCTATTGTTACCCGTCGTTTCCCATGGCGGCGCGAAGCCTAACCCCATTCATCCCATCTGTTGGACCTGACACCTCTCTAAAGATAATAAACCCCGCTGTCTCTCCGTAAAGTGTCGGACACCTCCCCCGGGGGATGGGTATGGCTTCACCGGAGGAATTTTTCTCGGCCGTCCGATGATCGACCCCGTGGGGGTAGCACCGAACCCGTTCGTTTGATGGACGGTTTGAGATCTGGAGGCGGGTGTTTACGTAGTGCAACGCATGCACGGCCCGCGAACTGTTGCGCTAAATAAACTTTCCGACCCGAACCAACCCTGCGCTTTTCCTTCCTTCCACTCTCTCTCTCTTCGTGAATGGCAGCATTCATCGAGCGCGTCCTCTTACTATCAATTATGAGTAGACAATTACAAGTTCCACTACTGAAAGGAAACTGCACAACGCAGCCTCTCACCGGCCGAACCCAAACAATGGCTTCCCATTGTGGTTGCCCGCCTACCATTGTTCGCTCGGGTAATCTGTGAATTTTTAAGCATGGGAAAAACTTACACGGAGTGGCGAGAGGTTAGGCACGGTTGACAGGAGCGTTAGGGAGGGGTAGTCTCTACCAGACTGACTACACTGGATTTTTAATTATACAGGGAGAATAATTTGCTAGGGAGTTTTGCAACCAGAGAGAGTTGGCCGGCCGCAAAAGGGGAAACATTTACCTTAGCATCATGGAGCCATGTATCTTGGTATCCAGCCGTATTTATAATAGAGCTTCTGCTTGCGGAGAGGACAGAAGAGATTCGGGAGCTATAATACGGCTGGATACCAGGCTAGGAGCCATGGACTGACTCCCCTGGCCAATTTCCCGATCATTTTGATCGCCGTACCCCCGTAGGAAGGCCTGATGGAGGCTAGGGGAGGAGGGGGAAGGTGGCAAGGGAGCTTGTGGGAAAGTTTGAGTGAAAGGTGTTAGACACGGGTGCGTGCAGTGCGTGCTTTGGAGACATTTGGCAAGCCCCCGAGCCGCCCAACAGTCGTGCCCTGAAGACACCGAGCACCGACGTCTTGATAACTCCTGTCAACGACCGGCTGTTACTAATTAGACTTAATTTGATCACGTGTGCTCTTTGCATGTGAAAGCTAAAAATAAATAAACAGTGGTTGGACCGTGGGAAAGGCTTCTTTCGGAAGAAAAAGTGCGAGTTTTTCGCGACTTCTCGTGAATATTTTGTTGAATTTGGCCGAGTCAAGTTTGTAGTGAGTCGACCCGTTGACGTATCGTGGAGACGGGTTGCAAACAGGCGCGGTGGGGTTGTAAAGACAACATTTGTCTTCGATTCCGCGCATTCTTGACAATAAATCCAAAATAGCCGAGATACAAAAATATTTCGGGACGAGAAACTCGTCCGTTACCACGGCAACGACACGAACAACCGAAACGCGTACCTATGACCTGAATTTTCGGGATTTTCGCGGAGAAACTGCGGGCTAAAATCGAGGAAACTCGGTTCACACGGTATATTTGGTGAACTGTTCAGCCAAGCGAGAAAGGGCTGTCAGCCCGCAGAAACCGGGAGCGCGCGCTGATTGGTCCACGAGGTCGGCCGGGAGCGTTCCCACGGCCAGCGTGTGCAAGTCGTGCGTCGCACCGCCGCGAGCGCTCAGCTGGGATCACGGCAGCCAATCAGAACGCCGCATCGCACAGAAGGGGCATGTTGAACAGCTGATTGCCTGTCAATCACTGCGCCATGCCCGCTGGGGAGGGGTGGATTTCACACACTCGAAATTTTTTATTGAGCCCAACCGTGGGAACGGGCCGGCATTTCGAGTTCAGACTCAGCAGAGTGAGGACGTGTCTGCGAATCGTTCCGCGCCAAGTACCCAACTCACTACCACACCCGTCCACCATGAAGCGGTCCTTTTCCGATAGCATCGAGAGCGAAGACGACAGCGTTTTCGAAGAGACGAAGGGGTAGGTTTAATCCTCAGTGGTTTATTCAATATTTTTTTCTGAGTTTTTTGGAAATATTTTGGCGTTGATTCTGGGTGACACGTGCCGCAAGGCCGTTGAGGGGTTAGAGATATTTAGCGCCGCTTGTCTAACGCGTGTCATTCTGTTGTTTCCTCTACAGGTCCCCCAGCCAAAGTTGCCAGATGAGTTCAAGAAAGAAGCGACGAGGGGTAAGTGTCCTATATATAACATTCCTCCCTTCAATTTTTACACTTTTTATTCACTTTTGCTGATGTTTATTGAATGAGCAACAATTGGTGTGTATGCTTACCGCGGTAATCCTTCATCGTTTGCAGATTATTGAGAAGAGACGCCGCGATCGGATCAACAATTGTCTTGCCGAGCTTCGACGACTCGTCCCCACCGCTTTCGAAAAACAGGTACGGTATAATATTATAATTTCGACAAAGATTTGACTGTGCCTTCTCTCTTTTTCTCACGGTTTAGAGTTTCCTCCCCACTTCCGCTTCTGTTATATCAATTTGGACCGCAAGAATACTAGTACACGGTGGCTTTACCGGTCCTGTTTCCCTAGGTCACGCCGCTCTTGTTGTCTGGCTCGCACCTTTGTTGTTTTCACGTTGTCGTAAAAACGTTTTGCTAGAGGGTATAGCACGGTATGACACCTGCCTTGCCCTTTGTATGGCTTCACGCCGACCAACGCTCTGTGCTTGTTTTCATCCACCAGGGGTCAGCCAAGTTGGAGAAAGCGGAAATCCTGCAGATGACTGTGGACTACCTGAAAATGCTGGCCGCGAAAGGTAAAGCTCGTCCTCCTTTTGTCTTGTTAAGAACGGTTAAGTTTTAATAAATAGTGCGCGGATATCGCGGTGTTGGCTGAGAGCTAAGGCGTAATGCATGTTTGTCAAGACAAGCAGACTCGTGTAAGCGATACCGTGGGATAGCGGCCTCTATTTTCTTACGTTAAGTGGCCGGGTTGTGTCCTAAAGGCCCGGCCGTGTAAGTGTACGCCCGCCGGCATTGTGGCGACTGTTGAGATTTCGGCAAAACCCTTTCAGTCGTTAGAAAGGGCCGCGGGTGCCTGTAGTGTTCTCAGGCGGCTTTTCACTCGCCTATCGAACCTCTGACGTCCGTCAAGGGCTTTTCTCTCTCTCATTCAAATGCGGAAGACTTGAATACACAATACTCAAGACTACAGTAGCTTAGCTTTACATGGGCGTTAAAAGATGAAAGGTTTTCTTACATTGTTGACGACGCTTTTTTTTTATCGGAACGGAAGTTTGTGGGTGAACTGTATTTCAACTGTCAAAAAGCGGTTGAGGGAATGATACGTGAAGATTAGTTTTTGTCCAGTTTCATCAAACTCAGTATCGAGTCTTTAGATATTATGGGCACTCTGGGGTATCAGGGAGGTTATATGAGTGTTTAAAGTTTTTATTTTAGACGTTGTGTGATCTTGTTATCCGTTAGAAAATGGGTCGTCCTTTGGGTCTTTCTTTTGTTAGGACGATTAACTCCACTGGTACTCTATGTGGTATTGTTGTGTGCTATCTCTTTGAGGAAAACCACATGTTCTATTATATCACGGTTATCTCTGAAACGATCGTTCTCGATTAATTTCAGACACGGCAGATGCAGTGTTGTGGAATTTGTCCACCACCCTCTTAGCTTGTGTTTGTTAGAGTCAAATTTTAGTTGCGATATGACAATGATAAGGATTACTCACTCATTGGCACGGTCTCTGTGTTTGTGTCTTTAATTTTGATCTTTAATCTATATTTATATGTCTTTGCCGTACTTGCATGTTTTATTGTTCGAATTTCGAACCCTGGAAGACTAGTTCTGAATATGGCTATTTTAAAAGGGTATCACAATAAAGTTTCTCATTCGCGTGGTCTCTAACCAAGTTTTCCCCCGTGTATTTTCCAGGTTACCATGCCTACGACGATCACTTCATTGACTACCGCGGGATCGGGTTCAGGGAGTGCGCCAACGAGGTGGCCAGATACATGGTGACAATAGAGGGCCTCGACATCCAAGACCCCCTACGTATCCGCCTGATGAACCACCTCCAGTGCATCGCGGCGCAGCGGGAGGCCCAAGTCGTGGCGGCGGCGGGGATGCGACATACGTCCCCGTGGAACGTCAACGGAGTCACCGCGCCCCACCCGCAGTTCGCGTCGGTCCAAGCCGCGCCGGATGCCCAGGGCCTTCTCCACGCCACCTCTCTACACGAGCCACCGCGCCAACCCGCAGCCATCGCCTGCTCCACCCCCAACACCTATCTCAAGACCTCCGCGCATCTACCTGTGGCAGCCTCCGTCCCGGCTTCCTCAACAGCGCAAATCTCGCCGACTCTCATCTCCTCTACGCAGTTTCCCGTCACCTTCAACACGCTCCATCTGTCCCCCACTGGCTATGGTACCACCAGTACAACGCAATCACAGATCATCACCAAACCGTACAGGCCTTGGGGGTCGGAAGTTAACGCCTACTGAACATAAACTCTGTTGTTGGACTTGTCCATAGACTGCTGTAAATATTGAAAATATCACTAACAGACCAAAATGTGAAAGAAGAGTTGATGATAGTAGCGTCTACTTGTTTTTCGTCCGGTCATACCAAGTCCAAGACCGTGTGACAAGCAGGTCTTGTGTGTCCAGACGTTTTAGTCATTGCCTTGCTTGCATTACTTTGCAAGGTCAAGCGTTAGGTAGTAAATCATTTGATATGACGGTTATAGCCACGTTAATTTAATTGCCATAGGAACCAATCATGAATTCAATTTCTGTGTATCAATCAGTGTAGTAGCCAATCATGTGCGAGCTTCTGCAATCAAACTTTTGACAATTTTGTAACCACATTTACCATTGGACAAATCGTTTGTTTCTTCGTCTGAGTGTAACGTTTTGTGTTTTGTGGTTCTTTTGTATTTTTCTACATCAGAAGTAAAGAAATTTTATTTTGCCCTGTTGTAAAATTGTATATGACTGAGAACAGGAATCCGTGTGAATATAATGTCACAAACTTTGAACCATGCAAATGTCTCGTTTCTTTTCTATATGGGCCTAAATAATAACATGGGAGGTGCGTACAGTTGGGTGAGAAAGGTTCGGCGATCTAGTTTTAACTGTTAGTCTTATATTCTACCACAAGAAAGTAACAGTAGCAAGTGTTCGATTGCAAGTTGTTTTGGATTCAGTACTTAGTTGAAGACCCGGGACCCATATGTCTTCAGTACCCAAAACCAAGATTTCCACAAGAGATAAAACCAAGTGTGTCTCATAGAAAGTATAAAAGCTGCCGAGACTCGCTGTAAAGAAAGTTAATCCCCGTACAGAACATGCATTCAAAGTATGTACGACAAAAAGCCTTGTCTGATCAAATCTCGGAGGTTAGACGAGCTGACGACAAGTCGACTAGATAGAAAGGGCCCCTACTAAAACTTCAGTGGAAGTACAGTCATTTTGAACACACAGCGTCAGCTACACACTAGCATGCTACACACTAGCATGCTACACACTAGCATGGATGCAAGGCTGCTTTCAGTGCTCACACAAGCCAACTTTTCTGCTCTAGTCTAGGGCAAATATGCTATCAAATGAATTCTACAACAGATACTCACTTAAACCGTGATAAACACGATGAATATTATTGAGTTAAGGCCATTGGGGGCTGACATCAAGGATAGCTATATACACTTTTTGAATATGATATGTACAATTGGGCAGCACCAGCCACCACACGCTACAGTGTTTCAGATATGTCGAAGCTAGTCGCTGTGGATTGGCTTGGTTTCGTGTCGGGGCCCTGATAAACACGATGAATATTATTGAGTTTGGGCCATTGGGGGTTGACATCCAGGATAGCTATATATACACTTTTTGAATGAATATGTTCAATTGGGCGGCACCACACGCTCGCTACAGTGTTTCAGACATGTCGACTGTAATCGTTATGGATTGGCTTGTTTTCGTGGCGGGGCCCTCAGATTCACATTAGACCCTGATAAACACGATGGTCATTATTGAGTTCGGGGGCTGCCACGCAGGCTAGCTATAGCAATTATGAATGATGTGGCACCACACGCTACAGTGTTTCAGACGTGTCGAATCTAATCGTTGTAGATCGTGGCGGAGCCCTGCGAGACTCCAGGCGTGCGCAAACAGATTACTGGCAATAATCGATCTGATAACGTCCTCAAAATACAACAGGGGCACGGGGAGAGCCTTCCTTATCCGTCCTAAAGCCGCCGTGGATAATCAGGGCACCGCGTCCCCTGTTAGAGGAAGCCGCGGGCCGACGCTGGGCCGCCCGTTCGACACGGACGCGGCGTACGTCCCCCCAGCGGTCGGAATGTCGTCTAGGCACACACCGTGTAATAAACGCCTCCACCAGGCCTTCCTATAGGATATGGGGGTGCAGGGATCGTAAAATTCGGCAAAAAAATCGGGAAATTGGCCAGGGGAGTCAGTCGACGCTTACTGCGGCTTAGGTTCATGTTTCCCCTCCGAAGACGAGGCCGACCGACTCCTCTTGTTCTTTGGATGCATTATTTGTTCATTAGCTGACATACTAACAAAAAAAAGCAACAACTTGTACTCAGGCTCAGCTAAGCTTCCTGGACATATGACATGTAAAAATACAAACATAATGGCCAGCGTAGTCAGTCTAGTGGAGACCACCGCAGACCAACGCTGGGCCGCCCGCAAGACACGGATCGGACGGCCGTCCTCCCGGCGGTCGGAATGTCGTCTATGCACACACCGTGAGATGAACAATAATCCGGTCTCAGACTCGTTCTGTGGCTGCAGGGTATGTTGATCTTGAAGGCTACTGTTGTCCCACGGGAGGGCTAACTCGGCGGGTATATAGCCTAGAACGTACGGTAGCCGAAAGATTGACCATCCTTCGCGCCTGGTACCCAAGTTTATAGCCTGGATGCCAGACTGTTTCCAGGGCCTACATATAGTAACATAGGCCAGGTTGGGCCAACAAGGAAACTCTACGGCAGGTCCTCATGGCTTAGACCTTGACACGATCGATATCGGGTTTATCAAGAAGAAGTAGATATATCATTGAGATCGGCGATTTAGTATCCAGGCTACCAGGTTTAGGGTCGCGACAGGCTCTAGATACGGACAGGAATGCGTCGATATCTGCTTGTGTGGGCTCTACTGCCATTTCATTTCACCGGTCCCCAACACTGGTCGCACTAGCCCCACAAATGTCCCGTAAAGAATAGTAGAAATTGGCTAAATGATTTAGAAGACGAGTTGGCTATGTAGAAGGACTAGTTGTCAAACTATAGTATGAGCTTACTTTTCGGCTATTCTTTCGACGACGAAAGGAGATAATTAATAACATCTTTTGACATCTTTTATGACTTGGGTTGAAACAGGCTCTCACCAGTTTGAAAGCAATTGACGGATCGAACGAGGATTAAGGCCATGGTCTGTCCAAATATATCATATAACAAGAACTGCGGGTGCGTCTGGCTTCTAGACCTGCTAGGAAGATGGAACCAATCGCACAGCTGGGGCACTTCTACCCTGGAAACCAGACTTTTAGCCAGGGCGGCAGAGAATTTGTTCGGCAGCCAGGGCAGGTCTTCCCGAAGGCCTTAGATAAGCACACCGGGGATTTGTCATTTAGGGAGAGTTTGCCGGTCTAGCTAGGCAAGGTGTTACGTCTGGTTTTCCACTGGTGCACTGCAGTCGCTTACGAGACAGGACAGCACCAAAACATCGTCTTTGTCCGTGGCTATTGACAGGATGATAATGAATAGTGAACAAAATTATTGACAGGATGATCTTGTCAGCAGTGCAATTTTCTTCACTATTGACAAGATTATCGTGTCAACATTGCAATTTTTTCACTGTTGACACTGTGTCCATATCGTCTTTGGCAATGCCAATGACAGGCAATGTCCGTCTCGTCATTTCACGAAAAACAACTCGTTTTTCCCAGGCGCAGAACACCCCAACAGACTTCATTCTGGACTGTGACTAATAGTTGACTGTCAACTAATGCACTCAACGGTTCTGGATAATGAGACACACTACCAAGCGTTGGCCGACCTTACGCACGGTCGGTCGGCGGACGGCGTCCGGAGCTGGGCCCGGGAAAGCGGTCATTACTCAGGCGGCTGCCCGCAGAAGTCCGGTGCGTGTCCCCGGCCTGTCGTAATGACAACTGCGTAAGGTCGGCCAACGCTTGGTGGTGTGTGTCTCATTATCCAGAAGAGTTCAGTGCATTAGTTGACCTTTTCTAGTCAACTACTAGTTCTGGTAAGTCCTTCACAGTCCCGAAGGAAGTCTGGTGGTTTGCTCTGCGTATTCATAAGACAAACGTTGTTCCGAGTGTAATGTAGCCTGGATACCAGACCCCAACCTCAAAAATATCTACCTTGCACAATAGATATTTTTGAGATCAGACTGGGGTCTGGTAACCAGGCTAAGTGTAATAAAGACGAAGATTGCTACAGATGATGGACGTGGCTATTGACAACTAGGATGATCCTGTCAGCAGTTTTAAAAACATTGCACTGTTGACAAGATCAACCTGTCAATGATGCGATTTTGCACTATTGATTATCATAGCCCGTTTATTTGCCTCCCTCGCAGACTTCTTGTAGTCTCTACAGACTGACTACACCAGCTCAGATCTAGGAAGAATAATTTGCCTGGGGAGTTTGATACTAGAGGAGTGGACTGACTCCCCTGGCCAATTCCCTGATTTTGTTGCCGAATTCTATGATCCTGTACGCCCGTAGGAATGCCTGGTGGAGGCTAGGGGTCCAGAGCGCTGATTCGCGACTTTCAACATCAGCTAAGGTTCTCTATGCTGACAAAACTCCCTTTCCAGGCATAGAACCACCTGTAGCCCATGTACCCCCCCCCTCCCCCTCCCCCCCCCCCCAAAAAGGACGCCACCACCCCAGAGGTCTGCCAAAGAGGCAAGCGGTCCAACTCAGGTGCCACATGGCCGACTGGGTCACTGGCCCTCACCATACTAGGTTGGGAGTTGAAAAAAAATCTCACTAAAATTAGCGGGTGAACAACTTGGCAGAGGAATAAATGGGCCAGAGAAAAAAAGTTTTCATCGAATAATTTTGAATTTTTGTGGCGAACCGTGAGAATGGATGGGCGGAGACCGTAATGTCGACTTAGGTGCCGCAGGGTAACGCGTATTATGTAACGAAGATAATGATCTCAGTAATGCCTTAATGTCGCCGAAAGGTCCTTGAATTCGAAAAGGTCATTGAGACATGTTTTTATCGCGCTTTCTCTCTGAGAAAGAGTCAAATGCGTTTTCTGCACCAGAGAATGAAAAGGCCATGTATATTCAATTTCCCTCCGACGTAATTGAAACTCCACACAAACAACACTCTGGCCACAAGAAAAGAAACGACGCAAGTACTAGTAGTAGTATGCGACCTAGACCACAAGTACCCAATTACAGTCTCCCACCTACACCTCTATGACCACAACATTCAGAGGAATAGTTCGATCAGAACGTGACAAGGTTTATCATTTGTATAGTCTCCAAGCAGACGTGTCAGCTGGATGAAAAAAGGGACGAATTTGGCCAGATAGGGACAAACAAGTTGCCGTGGGATTTCAGTCAGTCTCTTGCAGTCTATCCAACTATCCACCGGCCGGTCAGTTCACTCCTAGGCCAATTACATGTAACTCCTACCAGGCTTTTATTTCAAACTTGGCCAAAGTGGTCTATTACTGTGCGGCCAGGCCGGAGCCTGGTAGAGACAAATCATTGACCAGAGAGGTTATCTAGCCAACAGACAACAAGCTGACCCCTGTCAAACCTTGCACCCTATTTTGACCAATTCTATTCTTTATCCAACCGCAAAAGAATAATGGTGTAGAGGCCATGTCGGAAGGCCACTGCCACACAATGTCCGAGCATGGCGACCTAGGTCAGAAGAGGTGACTGCCCTTTGACCCAACAATGCCTCCCAAGGGCAGCCTCTGTCTTCATAATTTTCTCGATGGTTGAATTGATTCTCAATGAGTTGGAAAACTTGAGCTAGCGAGGCTCTAAGCCGAGTAAACTACCATTCAGATCCATCCCAAACCCTGTGTTTATTCCATGAGATTGACGTTTTGACAACAGGCCGATGACTTTTGCCGGCCACCAAGGCAGACCCAAAAGTTGTTGAGGCTTGACCTGAGCTTGACTTGATGTTGGCACCGCACTTCATCTTGACGTCACGCCATTTTCATGGCTTTGTCAAGGGTCTGCAAAGCCCTTTACTTTGGCGGTGGTGTCGGGGTCACCGGGGTCGCGAGAACGGCTCGGCAGACACCGGTCCCGACGCCGCCCGGCGGGCACCCGGATGACCCGGGCCGCCTGACGCCCGTCAGCGCCAAGCTGATGACATGGAAGTATCATGACGACAGGGCTCGAAGTACTTTTTTCTGCATACCTGCACTGGTGCAGGTAACATTGAAAAATACCTGCACCACTCTGCATTTATGAAAATGGATCATACTAAAATTGTTCAGGAACCATTGCTATTTTTTCTTTATACTTGATAGGTAGTAACATGCAGCTAGTATCAATCCACATACTCTTACATCATATGATATTTACGTATAAAAGCCAGTACATAAACCAGTGTAGGTTAGGAGCAGGTAGACACAAGAAATACATGCACAGCTCCAATTTTACCGACGCGGCTCGGCGGGCACCCAGCTGACCCGGGCCGCCTGACGCCCGTCAGCGCCAACCTGATGACATGGCAGTATCATGACAGTATGCGTAGGGCTCGAAATATTTTTTTTCTGCATACATGCACTGGTGCAGGTTACATTGAAAATTGCCTGCACCACTCTGCATTTATGAAAATGGATCATACTTAAATTGTTCAGGAACCATTGCTATTTTTTTCTTTATAGTTATACTAAAGTTTATAGGTAGTAACATTCAATGCAGGTAATATCAATCCACATACACTTACATCATATGGCATTTATGTATAAAAGCCAGTTCATAGATCAGTGCAGGTTAGGTGCATGTAGACACCAGAGATACATGCACAGCTCCAATTTTACCGACGCGGCTCGCCCGTCAGTGCCAAGCTGATAACATGGCAGTATCATGACAGAATGTATACGTTAGGCCGTAGTGTCCAAGTAGCCGTGTCAGCTAGATGGAAAAAAGAGAAGATTTTGGCCATGTAGTTTCCATGGGATTTCATTGGGTTCTTTGCAGTCTATCCAGCTAGCTACCAGTATGTCTGTTCACTCCTAGCTATAGGCCAAGCTTTTGTTCCTAACTTGGCCAAAGTTCCCTTTTATTATTCGGCCAGGTGGGCGTCTGGTCGGCAGACTACGTCAGCGCAAATGTGATGACATGGCAGTATTCTTAAGGCCACATGAAGTCGCTTTTTTTGAAGATGTCCCACAAATACAACAATTCAATTCACCAAATCTAACCTTCATGATAAGAAAACATAGCTCGTTTCTGGATGCCGAAAAAGAATGCAACACAACCACTTGTTGATTTTTTCCAACTTGCTTGTCATGCACCGATCAACATGCGATGTTCAAGCGTTTTCACTGTTCAGCTCTCGTAAACAGTACACCTAGATGCTATTCAAGTTCAAACATAAAAACCAATGGCCAATTTTAGTAATTTTGTACCGTTTTCTTCAATCCGCTGGCCAGACCTGTAACGGTACAAAATAGAAAATCCTACAAAACCGACTGATTACCTAAAAACACAACCGAGTCGAACCCCTGCTTGGAGTATCCAGAAAGTATCTAAGGAATATTTGAAACGTTAGAGAACGTTAGAAACGTTTCAGTTACTCTTCAAGCAGAAGTTTGACGGGGAAGTCATGACCTTTTTCTTATATGTCGTCTTTCTGTCAGGATATCTCTTTTTTCTGTCAGGATAGCTCGCAGAAAAAGACGGTATATCACGATTTCCCCCCCATCAACCTCTGCTTGGAGAGAATGTTTCAGCTACTCTTCAAGCAGAGGTTGAGTCGCGTAGATATAGTAGTAGTAGTCGGAAAAATCACACGGGCGCTCCTCTTACGGCGCACGGCAAAAACCCTAAACTCCCGGGACAGATTTAGCACCTAGGTACAAAACGCCCTGAATGTGTCAAAGTAATAACATTTAATACGCTTGTGCCGTTCCGTTCAGTAGCAGAGGTAAGAGGAGCGCCCATGTGTTTTTTCCGACTACTACTATATCTACGCGACCTCTGCTTGGAGAGAACGTTTGAGCCACTAGTGGCGTCTGGTGCAGGCTAGCGCGGCCTTGCTCCCCGGGGTCCTGGGAACCTTGTCGTGGGAACGTTCGGCGGGCGTGCCGGGGAACCAATTACGGGTGGATAATTGTTCCCCCAAAGCTACCCGTGCGCGCGCGCTGAATGACAAGTACACTTCACCGGCGTCCCAGTACTGGGAACCAGATTTCGTCTAGCCCGTACAAGCTTCCCGGTATATATTCCTTTCCCGGCATATATTCCTTGCTCGGCATATTCTCGGTTAAAAATCGCGAATCGAATCGACCTACCCCCCCCCCCCCCCGAAAAAAAAAATTCGCCAAGGTTCCCAGAGACGCCGATGAAGGAGGCTAAAGTACACTAGCGGATGTGCAGTTCTTGTGTACTCTCAAAACTTGTCAAAGCAGAGTTTAGGCCCTGGTTGTACTCTCCAAGCAGAGGTCGAATCGCGCAGATATAGTAGTACATGTAGTCGAAAAAATTACACAAGCGCTGCAGGAAGAGCGCTTGTGTAATTTTTTTTCGACTACTACTATGTCTGCGCGATTCGACCTCTGCTTGGAGAGTACCTGGTTGTTCTTTGACGTTTTCTTCGTCGTTTTATCGGGCTTTCTATTTGGTACTGTTTTCGAGACATCAAGAAGACGGTGCAAAATAGAAAGCCCGATAAAAACGCCTAAAAACGTTAAAAACAACCGGAACCTATCCTCTGCTTGGAGAGTAGTTATTGTGAGCTTTGTACGTCTTTTCTCGGTGTAATAAACCGCGTTAGGTGAGTCTGTTCAATGTTATAGCACTTAATGCATTGATCTCTGTTCGTGTCTTTGTTAGAGACCCTAAAGAGACGAACGAAAAGGCCCATACGGGCCTGCAAAAACAAGCCGAAGCTATAGTCTAAGAGAAAAATGATAAGTACACTTGCACCGAAGGTCGGCGACAAACGCCCCCCTGTCAACAGAGACCAAAGCTGCCGCATGTCACCGGAGAAGTCAGAAGGAAAAGTCAAAACCTTCACAGACAGTGACGTCATAGAATCTGTCAATTTCATCATTTAAACCGACGTAGGTTTACTTTCTGGCAAGTAGCATCCAAGCAGGTGAGCGTGATGTATTCACCTGTCGCTAGTGTTTGGATTTTCACACGAATTAATTCTCCAACCTTATCTGGTAAAGACCAACTCATTATTGATCAAATGTGAAGAAAAAACTTGCTCGATCTAATTGGAGATAATTATTATATAAGCAAGCGGCATTTCACAACGCAGAACAACTGCATTGTCAAAAATCATGATCTTAATTTTGGGTTAAAAGGTCGTTTACCGTGGGAAAGTTTAAATCACGCACCAAGACATTGGCCCTAAAGGGAGGTAATTGATTGAAATTAATCTGTGCTTAGGTCATCCATACTTGGCTGCGTCAAGCACCTTACATAATGGTAATTAGTGGCAATTAAATTTAGTTAGGCCACAGCAAGGACATTTTATGGAGGTGCGAACTGATTTCTGAAAGATAAAAAAAAAGACATACAAGAAACTTCGTTCCCCTCCAGCAATGTTCAACATGATATTATAACGAGAAATAATAATCTAAAATGGTAAAGCTTGTCGCGTGGTAGCCTAAGGTGTGGCTCTATAAGTAACATTAGTGTGGTGACCTTGTACTGTGTAGTTTGGCAAGCGATACTTCAGAATACAAGGATAAGACTCGTTTTGTCGCTTCAAATATTGTTATAACGAGGTATAATATTGTCGTTTCTATTTTGAAAAAAAATAGGCATCTTTTCCATTTTCTCGGCCTCTAGCATTGGATTTTGGGCCTGTAGTGGATGTGATCTGTAACTTGAGGTGCCGGGCCTAATTCAATTTAACATACCAAGGTGCAAATGTCACATCACAATAGATTGGTGTGGTTCACTAGGCTGTTACATAACTACGATTTCACACTTCAGATCGTTTTGTTTACATAAGAGGTGAGCAGTCACGTCCGCCAGTCTCATTAGCCTCTACCAGGTTCCACAGGCCGCTGGAAAAATACTAGAAATTGGCCAAATAAGACAGAAAACACGCCAGAGGAGTTAGATGGCCGAGGAGGACAGTTTTCGGCTCCAAATGTCGCTAGAAAAATAGTAGAAATTGGCCAAATAAGACAGAAAACACGCCATCGGAGTTTGTGACCTAAGGTCATCTAAATTCTAACGCCTTCTGGTGTGTTTCTTTCTCATTTGGCCAATTTCTACCATTTTTCCAGTGACCTGTGGAGCCTGGTAGAGGCTGAGTCTGATATATTTGATCCACTCACACCTGGAATTAAGAACCCCTACTCTGAAATGTGATGGGTTCTTTAACCGAGTGAATAGCTCTTGGTCGGTCTCCGAGCAGATGTAACCGTCTGTGCTTGTGTGTCTGTCTATTTCGGCGTTTCTGTTCGTTTTTTTCCTAGCCTGGATACCAGACACAGGACCTCATTATTATCTATCGTGTTTATCAGGGTCTAATTCAGAGGGGACCTGCCGTAAAATGTCATTGGGGACATGTTGGCCCTAGAGCCCAGGAGTTGAGCTGCATAGGTCCTGAAAACATACTCTCCAAGCAGAGATGGAGCGGCTCTGTATTTTTTTCGACTACTAGTATATCTCCGCGACTCGACCTCTGCTTGGAGAGTACTGAAAACAGTCTAGCATCCAGGCTAGTTTTTCTTAGGTTCCTCTAGTCATAGTAGCCTCTACTAGGCTGCACAGGTCACTGGAAAAATAGTAGAAATTTGCCAACTAAGACACTGTACTCCTCTGTCGTGTTTTCTGTCTTATTTGGCCAATCTCTGCGATTTTTCCAGCGTCCTGTGGAGCCTGGTAGAGGCTATATTATCATAGTAGAAAAGCAAAGGGTAGTCATACATCAGCTGTGACTCCTTTCACAGCTCCATGAGCTCTCTGGTTGTTGTCAAAGTCATTGGACCTCGACCAAGGTCAGATTCGACGCCCCAGCATTCCCTCGGCGCGTGACGTCATGACCCTGACGACAGCCGGGAGCGTGCGACCGCCGCCCGCACCGCTGTCCTGCCGACGGGCCGGCCTTGGTGTAATGGCCGGGCGGTGGTGGTGCAAGTGTATATGGCAAGTGACATTTATAGCCCCCACCAGGCCGTCCCGCGGCAATAAAAGGCCCAGAGATCATGCTATGGGTCCCCTTCGTATATTACGGTATAATAGCCGGCCGGTTGTGGTGCAAGTGGTCTATGGCAACTGACATTTATATCCTCCATCAGAGATAGGGTCTCGTATCCAGGCTATGGACCAGGCTATCACGGCTGCATCCTTTCTTGCCCAGCCACTGCACTCAACTCATGTTACACTAACACAGGTTCGCGGTAATACCCTCTTTGCGCTTTCCTCTGACTGCCTGTCAACGAGTGAAACGGTTTTCATCCATCACAGTTGACTCCCTCTGCCGGCGAGGGAGACGGAGTCAGATTCATGGTGGTAGCCTCCTTCACCGGCCTCTCTGTGTGGGCACTGTTGGGCATTGTTGGGGGGAGGTCGATTCGCGAAGGTTCTGATGCAGGGAAAGGAATACAGTAGAAGCCGCTTAATTGCACACCCCATTTGCCAGTGCATACGAATGGTGCAACAAAGCGAAGTTATCAAGCTGGACCACACCACCATTGAAGTTTGGAATTTCGTGCAATTAACCTCTTACGAGCGCCCGTGTAATTTTTCCGACTACTACTACTATATCTACGCGACTCAACCTCTGCTTGGAGAGTAGCCCACAGCAGGATACAAGCTTCCCAACATATATTCCTTTCTTGACATATATTCCTTTGAAGGGTAGGAGGCTAGAGGTAGACGCTACCAGACTCCGGCATGGTCGAATAGTAATAGGTGAATTTGGCCAAGTTAGGAATAAAATTCTAGTAGAAGTTAATTGGCCAAGGGGTGAAATGACCGGCCAGCGACTGCGAAAGACTGACTGAAAATCCATTAGTATCAATTTGTCCCTGTCTAACCAGATTCTTCTCGTTTTTTTATCCAGCTGAAACGTCTGCCTGGAGACTAGGCTAGAGGGAGGCTGCAGGGAGACGGACTCAGATTCATGGGAAAGCGGTGACCCCGGCACTACCCACCCGGGCCGGGCGCACAACGGCACCGCCGGGGGTCCGACGGTATGCGCGGCACCCTACGCATGGCATCCGGGGTAATCAAAATACGGCACGTCCCGTATAACCATAGACAAACGTACGCGCGAGTATTCGCAATCCAAACACGATATTTATACACACAGGCCCTCCCACTCAACTTAGCCCAAACACAAGGGTCGACACGTTTCTACTGTTACAGAGATCAGAATGCGACCGCTGCTTTGACTTGAATTATTTTCCACTTTCTCAAGCGCACAAGGGAACTTTCAATGAGTGACGTAAATTCACTGAATGTTAAATTTAAAGCTAGTTGCAAATTGGATTTAAGGTGTCGTTTCTGCTACTTTCACTTACAGCTTATTGACATACACACTTAAAATTCACTTTACATTTTGTTCGAAAGTGTGAACAGATATGGGTTATATGGGTCATGGTTTTGGATTTTGCTTGTCTGCAACTTGTTTCAAAGGACGCTTTACAACACTCAGTCTAGAAAGTGTTTTTCTGATTTCAAGCTGAGTCACAAAGTTGCCCTCTTCTTCCGTCTAGCTCTGTTCTATCGGTATAGTTCTTACACAGCGCCGCTGCGGTCTTTTCCAAAGATTCCGAAACATGAAAAGGAACGACTTACAAAGCACCAAGACACAAGGGAAAGTAATTCACGAAAAGATCTACAGCACTTTTACTTTCAACTCGCGTTAAATCTTACACACACTTTTGGGGTGTCAAGAATATAGAGATGCCTAATCTCTACCAGATTGACTACGCTAGCTATTGTAGGGAGAATAATTTGCTAGGGACGTTTTGCTACCAGAGGAGTTGGTCGACCGCTCCGGAGGGGAAACATGGTAATCTCCAGGCAGATCTACCAGTGACATAAGGAGTTAAGCTGGTCAAGGAGTGTTCTGGGCGACTGGGGAACACTCCATTAGCCAGCTACAATCCGTATGCCACTGGTAAATCGGCTGGAGATTAGAACATGAACCTTGGCGTGGAGTGACTCCCCTGACCAATTTCCCGATTTTTGCCGAATTCTACGATCCCCGCACCCCCGTAGGAAGGCCTGGTGTAGGCTAAGAGTTGCCCCTGCCTGTAAAGTGACTAAAAACGTCAAAAACAGCCGGAGCCTAACCTCTGCTTGAAGAGTATGTAATGCGACCCGCCGCGTAATAAAAACATAATTCACGGAGGTTACGCAAAGTTCGCGGTTGTGCCCGACAAAGGCAGACATACCGCAAAACTGTCGCATGAAGCGTTCACAGCGACACGCCTGCGAACGGGCAGGAAAAATATTAGTTTAAACCATCAAGGGTACCGATGTCTACTGCAACATTTCGTCCGAACAAAACGCAGAAACCAGAGAACGTTTGGGCGAAAAACGACAGTAATCTCCAAGCAGATCCTACGGTGCCATAAGATACAATGTATTATCAAAGCTGGCAAAGGAGTATATCCGACCAAAGGGAGTCAAACGGGCACCCTGGTAGCAAAAAAACACTCCTAGGCCGTCTTCACTCCTCTGCCAGCTCTTGATACTACCTTATGCTACCGTGGGATCTGCTTGGAGATTATTCAAGAGTAAAACGAGACTGGCAATAGAGAGATTCGAACATCAATTTTCAAAGGCTGGCAGGTGTGTCGATGGATAGCAAAAGTGCCTGATGACATGAGGCTGTTCTAATCTCCAAGCAGTGGTTGGGTCGCGGTCTTGCGAGGATAAGGAGTGGCTGGGGTTTTCACATGGCCCCTACTAATCCCTGCTACCAAACATCTGCTTGGAGAGTACATAGGTTTGTTCCAGTTCCACAAAAATGAAACTGGGACAAGATGTCTAAAATAGTTATCATCACAGGGACAAACATTCTTTTACTGAAGAACTCAAATGGACTACGCTGGCCAATATAGGGAGAATGATTTGCCAGGGGAGTTTCGCTGCCATAGGGATTGGTCGGCCGCGCCTGAAGGAGAACATTATTAGCAATAGCATGGCAATTTTCCCCATTTCCCCCCGAATACTACGATCCCCGTACGTGGTGGCTACGTCCTTCCTATTGTCGGGCAGCCTTACTCTCCAAGCAGAGGTTCGTTTTATCGGGATTTCTTCCTTGACAACGCCAGACATAAACCGGTACAAAGCAGAAAGCCCGATGAAATCACGTCAAAGATATCCTGATTAAATCTCGCTTATAGCAGCCCGCCCAACATCCGCCGGCCTCCTAGTTTACGGAAAGAGGAGCACAAACTCCGCGGGGAGGGGCCAGTTACAGCCCCGGACAGCAGAGTTTGTGTTACGCAGACTAGTCAAAGACAGCCGGAGCCGAACCTCTGCTTGGAGAGGGTTCCAGCCGCCCCGCGTGCCGTCGGTATGCCGCGCGTTGCGCCCCGCAGCAGGGGTAAGGCAAGCCTGGCCCACCCGGGCCCGCCCCTGTCACCCCGTCACGACAGGCATGTCTGTAATGGGGACACTTGGCTGTTATTCTCGGACAGGGTAGTCTCGACAGCAGGCTTCGCGCGCGCTGTTTGGAAATGAAATAATGATTGGATGATCTGTATTGCATCTTTATTCCTAATTTGCATAAAGATCCCTAAAGAAAAAGAGCCTTTAAAGCCCCACGTGGACCAGAACTACAAATGATCGGAAGACATGATCAACCTATCTTCTATGATACTGGGTTAATTATTAATTTAAGGGCTAAGCTTCTCATTTTCTAGGCATGTTCGGACAATCTTCTCCTAGAATAAAATATACAGGTCGTTGGGCACCCGAACTGAACAATCAAGAGTGAGTGTTCTTGTTTTTCTGTACGTAAATTTGTACGTACGTCTATTTAGCTAAATTCCTTTCGTCCAGCTGACACGGCTGTTTAGAGACTAGTGGGTCGGGGTCCCGGTCCGGAATGCCCGGACGTGCGTCCCTCAGCAGGGGATGGTACGTCTGCCCCACCCCGGGATAACCCCATCAATTCCGCCCGCATTCTCCGCACAGATAACCTCGGCTTTACGTGTTACCGAGGCGGGCCGACATGTGTACCGATATGTCGAACTTGACTACTATTAGTACACACGTCATCATGTAACTGGACAGTTGTATTAAAGGTGCAGAGATGTATAAGTACTAAAACTCGGATTTCCCCTACTTTATCAAATAATGATTTATCAAAAGCATTCGACTTGTTGCGGTATCTTGATTTCTGATGTAACGAGTATAGACTAAGTATTAGCTCTCACCGTGATTTTCTCGTTGTTAGATATAAGGAAAAAGAAAAGAAGGTTCTCAAAATGTTGTGACCCAATCTAGCCCGGTTTTCTACACATATTATTGGCCATCCACGAAAAAACACCAGAAGTCTGAACGAAGCAGTACTCGACGTGGACAGTACCCTCGGTGATATTTCCAAATTGCGAATTAGCAATTTGGATATTTTGGTTGCAACACGAACCGCAGCAATGTGTGGTCATCAACACTGAGCAGTTGTTTTGGAACGTCCGCGCATCTCGACTGCAGATGATGACCGGCATGTGCAACCGCTGGACAAACCGTGGTGGTCACTAGCCTCATTCATAGACGGCAGCATTTATCATTATTTACTGGTGGTGGGGGGCACTGATGCGCGATTTTCAACATAGGCTAACGTTATTTAACATTTTAAGCTGGAACAGGCCGTCATCTTCCTAGCCTCCGGATCCATAGCAGGCTCTCTATGCCTTTTTTCGATTCTTTTTGCTCATAATACACTTTTGCCGATGGCACAAGCGACCCAGTAGAAAAAGTAAAAAAAGAAACGGCCAGCAAAAGTGTATTACGAAAAAAAAACACGGAAAAGGCCCAGAGAGTCTGCTATGGAGGCTAGTCATGTTCCATGAAATTACTTCAATTAGAAATGTTTCTCATTAAATAACCAACATAGCACTAGAACCAATCCGTCTCTCCTCAGCCAATCAGTCTGTTGGTGAACAAGATAACTCAAGAACGACTGAATGGATTGGCTAACATATTCATTGGTTTCATATTTGGTGTGTCAGTAGGGTGCGACAAATACATAAATGATTACATTTTGGCCCCCTAGCGGCTTCTCTATGAACAGCAGTGGAAATCCCGTATTCTGGACACGCTATGGTCCGATTATTGAGCTCTAGTTAAATTATCGGAACTTCTAGTTTTGATAGATCGTGTTCTGGACTAGCCTATACGCCTGGATACCATGCAGGCCGATCTCAAAAATATCTATCTTTTGAGATCGGGCCGGGGTCTGGTATCCAGGCTAGTTCTGGACACGCCATGGTCTCGATTATTGGACTCTAGTTTAGTATGTTATCATAGATGGCGTTACGAGTCCGTGAGGACCTAGACCGATCAGTTGTCGCTGATCGCGACCAAATGGTTTCCACGCTTCCCGCTGGTCAGCAAATCCCCCCGTCACATACCGATCACTCAGAACCAGGCGTCGCGCCAGGACAGGAATAGCGCCACGCTTTCGGGGCAGGGTGTGTGACACACTCTTCACAGGACCTCAGTCAGGTCCCCGTGGACCTTATCAATCTCACAGCAGTTAGTCATGAACGGCCGCAAAAAGATTTTTAAGAATACGTCTGCTTTGAGATTGAGGCCATTTGTCTGGTACGTGTTGTAAATGATAGTTCAATATTTGCAAATTCATAATCATCATATAAAGTCATGCCCGTAGGCTGATTGCAAGGGTACATACAGTAAAAACGTAACAAGCGTATCTATATGAAATACATTTAATCTTTCACTACATCCGTTGCACAATCTTTGTAGTCTCTCGTATACATTGTATCTGTAACTTCCAAACAGATGACGACTTCAGCTCATCATCTTTGTCCGTTTTCTTCAAATTCTTGCTCCTTTTGTTCATGTACACTTTTTACTCGGCACTGTTCGGCAACCACAGATAAAATGCTTACACGCAAATCACGCACAAACCTACATATATAGGGACAAATGAGGGATACAGCATAGAAATGATCGCACGTCTGTTTGAAGTGTAGTGGGGCCTGCGGTCCGTGCTTGCTCTCCTTCTCGCGACACGTGCGGCAGAAGTGTCCGCTAATCCCAACTCACAAGAGGGTACGTGATGATCATGACTGAAGACAACAAGCGGAGTATAAGAGAGTTTGCGATATATCTATTGTGATTGGGCGTGTAACTGTTAGCCTTTTAAGTGAAAGCTCTGCCCTGGTGCGTTTTGAAGTAGAGGTGAGGGGGGCTATCCGGTAAAAATCCCGACCACTATCTTTGGGACCCAACCTCTGCTTGGAGAATAGGTTCTGCCGACGACGTCACGACACTGCTGTAGGTCCTAGTCCAACACACGTCGCAATCACACGGCGTCGCCGTCACTCGTGTGCTGGCAATCAAATAGCCATCAAGACTATTTATCCATCCATCTCCACCAACAGCTGTGCAATGGAGTTAGGCCATCAGAACGGGACTTCGACGTGGTGGGCGCTACGTGTTATTTTCTAATCAGTGGTTTTGTTTTTCTTACAAACGCTCATTATTTTGAAGCGTCCCAGAAAAGGAACAAAATCAAACGCAGCAAATTAAAAACGGCACCACCAAAGCGGGACCTGAAAGGTCTGTTTCGCTGAATGACACGACCCTGAACAACCAAACCTGCATCAGTCTTTCTCACTTCCAAAATCGGCAAGCATGCAGTGTCTACACGTACTGGTATCTGGGTGTTGAAAAGGCATTCTGACGTTGTAGCAAGTCATATTCCTGACATTACCGTATGTCATCGATAACGTGTGCCTCGTCAAGTGCCGAGCCACTTTCGTCCAGTAACTATGGCAAAGGAACTACAAATTGGACTTTTACGACTTTCTAGCAATTTGAAAGCATCCAAAGCTGCTTAAGCTATCTTGCGTTTCCAATTTACACCATCTGATAGAACAAAAGCTCATTGGTCTGTGGTTGAACTGATCTGGTTGCATGAGTAACTGCTTTTTGGCGTGTCTTATTATTATATTACCTGGATGTCTATAAACCTAGTCTGACTGCCATCCTCCGTAGTAACCGCTGGCTCACTACTTTCGCTTGCTTTTCCGTGGTTAGCAAGGGAAAGTAGTCAGTACTCAGGTTACTATAAACCTTCATCGACAGACCTCCATGAGTCCATCTCTACGTAATGATATCTTGAACACTTGACTCTTGTTAACCATGTTTCATTGAATTTTAAGTACTCATATTCAGACAGGTATGCGTCCGCACAAAATGACAGCTACAAGTGCACTTGTACAATCAACAAACATAACGATATCAATCTCTCTTTTTGAGCCCTCCTCTACAAAAATAACTCCTGTCCCGTGAATGAACTAAGGAAACGGCCAAAGAATGCTGGCCCATAAATTTAGACATTCAATGTTCACATTTCTATATTCAGTGAAGTTATTTATGAGGTATAAGTGTACTTTTGGACGTGTCTCTTTTGCATAGCTTATTTTATGTGGCCATATACTAGTAATGTTGCAATGTTGGACCGTACCATTTTGGGAAAATTCATGGGGTGGATGACGTGACTTTCCAGACTTTTACTCTTACCCCGAAAGGAAAGTTTCTAGCAATACAAATATGGAAGGACTATTCCATGTCATTGCGAAGGGGGGGAACTGGAAGTCAATTTATTACTACCTTCCAGTGCTGTTTGCATGGATGTGTGTTTGCGGACAGTATAACTTGAGAAGCTGTGGATGGCCTCCTACCAGCTTTCTACAGTACTGTAGCAGAACATTCAGTTTTGATACCTCAAGTTCTGGACATGCTATGATAATGATTTTTGAGTGGTAGATAGATCCTCCTAATGAACAGTATGAATTGTAATGGAGAAGAAAGTAATTAACAAGGCAAAATACAAAAGAAATGGGGAAAATACACTGACCTGTGGTGTTGACTGGGCACTGTCCAAAGTAGGGCATCCTCATTTTTTTTACATGTGATAGTCTCTACCAGACTTCTTTCAATGTCTATTAAATTGCAGAATTTGGCCCAAGCACACAGAAGTTTATTACCCAAAGAAGATGGTTGGAATCCTGGGTAAATCTCCAAGAAGTTGCCTTATTCTATGCATGTCTTTGCAGTATTTTGTACCTCTTGTTTGGTGGTCTTCATAGGTGTTGTGAGGTAAGGAGATGAAAATGCAGGAAACTAGAAAGATGTACAAAATGTCACAAATACAGGTGTAATACTAGCCAGACACAACATTTGCTTGGAGATCAAACCTTGGTCACCATCTTGTTAATATTTGCTATTTGAGCCAAATTTTGCAATTTCATTTTCATTGGATCCTGAGAGAAGTTTGATGGAGACTGTTGTTGACAAAAACACACAGGTACAAATGTATATGTACTCAGAACAAGAACCAACCAAACGAACCCAAACCGAACATTTGAAACAACAAAACCATCAACATCAACAAGTTCTTCTATAGCTGTGCATTTTATTACAACTCAACAAATCTTTGTGCTTGATTGGAAATGTCTCTTTCAACATGAAGTAACAAAACTTTTTTAACAACAACTTTCTTTAAGAAGTCTTCTTCTTATTGGTGAAGTATTCATTGTCTTGGCCTTTCTCCTTCCAAGGGACTGTGAAGACCCAACAGTACAGCGTCGGCTTCTAGAAGCGTGGTGTTCTTGGTGCCTCCGATAAACCGCGTGGAGAGCTCCAGGTCTTTCAGTCGCAACCGTACCTTCACTCCTCTGTGGTATTTCCTGTGGATGAGAATTGGAGGTGTTATAGGGATATGGAAGGATTGAACGTTAAACTTAACCATAAAAAAACATGAAATACATGATATATTATTGCAACCACTAACAAACATGTACATATGGGTCCAAACAAACCCTACCCTACCATACACTCTAACCTTTCCATTATACATGACTCATGTAAGAAGAGTTATAAAAGGAAGGAGAACCAGTATATTTTGTACTAAGCAGATTTCATATTCTACATAGTGTTTCTCCAAATCACCTAACATTACTACATTGATATGGTGGCCTGGCCATACCTTTTACAAACATGAGCACTGTTCAACTTATTTTCTTTTTTTTTAATAGACTACTCTTTCTTTTGGACAAAAGTATTAGCACTATCACTTTAAACAAATATTTGCTAAAAGTGTAGTTGGTTAAAAGCTGTAACACCAACAGATTCCCTAGGCTGTTGTCCCCACAAAACATACAAGTTTCATTTCTATCAAATTTTCTATATACTCCTTCATATCGCTCCTACATCTACATTTTTGACATGATAATAAGTTACATAAAATCTAGATTTATTTGAAAAAAACAAACAAACATGCTGTGATATAGAATGAAATCTATACTGCTTGAAGTTGAAACAAAACATTGTTTAAGTCAAATTATTTTTTACACATTTCCTTCCATTTAAAACCTGGTCTAAAACATTGTGAGTAAATACTGTAATGAACACAGCAAAGGCTCATTAGTTAGAAACAGGGTCCCTCTTTACTCAATCTTTGTTTTTTGTGTCAGCCCCAAAGAATGCAGACATACGCTACCACAGTGTGCTTCAGTGTAAAGTTATCTCAGCACGGCAGTGTATACTGTAAAGAGCCGAGTGTCTGCTGTAGTATTGATAGTCAATAGGTGTAACTTTGCTCCTGTGGGAAAGGCTCAAAGAGGCGCTGCAGCGTCCACACAACACGGGCCACCTAGCAGGCAGGGCGCACGCGGCCTGATGAGGCCATGTTAAATAAATTTGTGGTTTCTAGGATCGAAAACTGTATTTACTGAACTGGAGGAGTCTGAAAGAAAAGTTTGCTCTTTTGTTTGTGGGTTGAATATACTAGAAGTTGGATTCAAGTTAGCCTTTCAGTTTTCTTTACACTTTCCTAATTCTGAAACCCAGGAGAATGATTTGGCATGGCCTAAGAGTAAGACCAGTAGGAGTGCTTGATTTACTGCAGGTATGTCAGGAAAGTAGTATGCAGAAAAAGTGGTACAAATGTCTACGTAAAACTGTGTGTGAGGAACAAATTCAAAGTTTTACGGATCTAAAACCATATTTGCCGAACTGGATGATCAACACAAAAACAGTGCTTAACAGGACAGTTTGTACGTTTTATAAGGAATACAGTAGTAGTCAGATAAAAGTTTTCTTTATGGTTTTCTGACTTTCTTGCTAAATTTGTCCGCACTTTCCAAGGAAACAATTTGCCATGGCCTATGAGTGCATCATTTGCTGCAATTACATCAAGGCATGGTAAAGTGGTACAAAAGTATTTTTAGCAAGCCGCTAGGGAGCTCAGAATCTAATTGTTTCAAGTTCTCATGGCCACGTACAAAATATTAATACAATCCATCCAGGTATTCTGGATTTATGCTGATCAACTACACACAACCACATACACACACACAAATGCTACTGAAAACATAACCTTCTAACGAAGGTAAAAAAAGTGTGCACGAGACTATTTCCGTAACAGTGTGGTAACTGTCAGTGTAAGGTGTGTACCATACAGGGGGTCACACGCGTCTCACTAACAACCGGGCACCGGTGGATCACTGCTAACATTGAGGGGTCAGAACCGTTTTAAGAGGATAAGCTTTCGCGCCCCGCCCCTCCGCCATTGTCCCAGGGATATGCTCTTACGCTCTACACGTCTCTTTTAGAAGCGTTTACAACACGGAGGCGACAGCCGTGCGACAAAGCGGCAACAGGCGCCGAGCTGGCGGCGCGGAGTCGGAACTTGACCCCTGTAAACCCGCCTCCTAGGTAAAGTCCGCCCAATTTTGGGCGCAAGAGTGTGGGAAAAACGTGTAACACCCCCAAGGATAATTGGGTTTGTATGTAAGGTGTTGACGGAGGTGGGTAATAATACCTTAAGAAAGCTGTTTACTTAAAGACGGCCACATGGACATGCTTTGTTGGACCCAAAGGGTTAAGGAGGAACAGGCGACACTTTAAGGGCCTGAGGTGTCAAAACTAGTGCAACACATAACAATACCTGTTCATGTCTCACCTAAACTAGTGCAACACATAACAATAACTGTTCATGTCCCACCAATTTGGGTCACCTAGGCTCAGTGCTCTATCTAATAAAGAAGTTATGATATCTGGAAACACATGGGGAGACTACTGACACATTTGAGTCATCACATAGACTTTTTCCCCCTTCATTTTGTGATCAAGAAATAAAGACATAAAAACCATTAAAAAAACACATTTCAGAAAAACATACAAAATTCCTTCATTCATTCAAACATAGAATTAAAAGTTGAAAACTTTCAGAATTACTTTATTTCATATGTCTGATGATGGATAGTAAAAAGTCTGCACAAAGTTGGTGTGTGTCGTTCTATGTCATTTTGGTATGGAGGATCGAGATGAGTGTAGGTTTGTCTTGGAAAGGCAAAACTCATTTTCATACATACATATATCTTAATCATGAAACATGAGTTCTTCAAAGATTGAAGCATAAAATTGTCATCTTTGAGACAGGATCTACTTGTCTTAAGCAAAAAAAGGCATCTGCTAGTGCTGTAATTTGTTCAGGTATACATGTACATTTGTTTGTACCTTATAATACATAGACCAGTTACTCCGGTTGGGACCTGTAGTCAGGATACCAGACCCTGCACAGTCTGTTAGGGTCTAACTCTGGGGGACCTGCTGTAGAATTTCCTTGGGGGCTGTCCTGGCTAAAAGTCTTGGCTAAAAGTCTGGCTTCCAGTGTATAAGGACAGCCCTGAACCAGTAATTCTTCCCTTTCAAGGCCTGTAGTGACTTCACTTGAACAAGACATCTCCAGGACTCTGACCCAACCACTGCCTTGGTGGCCTGGTATCCAACCGTATTATATATTATATATTATAGCTCCCGAGTCTTTTCCGTCCTCTCCGCAAATTTCTCAGGCACAACATTCAAATCAACCTGGCCAGACGTATTTACGGAGAGGACAGAACAGACTCCGACTCAGGAGCTATAATACGGTTAGATACCAGACTAAATTCTGGCTACCCTCATCATTCATACAGCCAGTAATTCTTCCCTTCCAGGACCTGCAGTGACTTTAACAACTTTTACTTTAACAAGCCATCTCCAGGACCCTGCCCCATCCACTTCCTAATATCTATCGTGCATAACCGGGTTATCAGTGTCCTACTCATGCCATGGGGACCTGCTATAGAATTTCCTTGGGGTTGGGATGCATAGGCCTTGAAAGTCTGGCATCCAGGCTAGTGGACATGGTACTAGGTATACTGCCCCAGTAATTCTTCCCTTTCACGACCTACAGTGACTTCACTTTAACAAGACATCTCCAGGACCCTGCCCCATCCACTTAGCCTCACCAGCGGAGAAATCAGCCAAAATTGGCGACCAAAGTTCAGACACGTTTTAGCAATAAGGCCTCTGACAAACGAGGATAACTGGAACCAGAGGCGGGCAGTTTTTTCCCACGATCTCAGAGAATAATAATGAGGGATGAATGTGGCACCAGACTGGATGATAATAGTTAATACTGAACAGATTAGGCCACGGAAAGTTCTTCTAGTGGATATCATCTACTGGAAATCCAAACTCTCAGGATCGTGTGGTGTTAAGAGGTTTGAATGTTCAAGATTGAATGTTCAATAATGAGAAATGCTGTAGCAAGAATTGTAAAGTAAATATATAAAGCAACAAATTAAGAACACAAACTATCACTAATATCAAATAGTGAAAAATTTGCAGTGGTTATATGACTCCTCACTGCAAACTCATCATCACACTACAAACATATTTGCTAGATGTCTAATGCAGTGTCTTAAGACAGTTTTTTCAATGGCACACTTGAAACATCACAAACATTTCCCGCCTTACTGAATATTCAACTTCCAGATTCTGGGCAAGTTAAAAGTGGCTGGGCATGAGCGTTAATTAAAACTTTAACTGTTGTTTTCAAGTAGCAAAATGTCTTCTTTTCACAACAATTAACTGTTCACAATCGATACACTAGTAAACATAATCCACACAATCCAGTTAGCGGTGCCTTTAGAGCTAATTGTTCACAGACAAGGAGGATCCTGGGAAAGAGACCAATCCTCAGGCTAGGTCTGTAGTCAAGACCACTGGACCAGTCCATCTGGTTCTGTTTAAAGGGGTGTGGCTGGGAAATTGTTGGAGGGGCAATCCATCCATTTTCTGTCTCCTCCACTTCCTACTGCTTACAGCTGATTGGGACGGATTCCAAAAAATTCCTCTTTTTTTCATTGTCTCATTCCCACTGTTGGGATTCCTGTGTTTTCACACTGACACTGGTATGCTTTCACAATTCAAACAAGAAAGCTTCTGAAAAAAGCTGGCCGGTGCGTATTTTGAAAAAAGCCTGGATGTTAAACAAAATCACACGAAAAAAGAGTTTTTAACATAGAATTACTGAATTGGTCTTTCTTCTATTAAAAAAACACTACATGAGATTTGTCTACAAAAGAAAAAAAAATTTCAGCAAGTGGGGTTCGAACCCACGATCTATGGCTGGAGAAGCAAACTGCTCCAATAGGTACCGTGCTGTAGACCGCTCAGCCACGCTGGCTCGATTACGCAATAGGGCATATAGAAAGGCTATTAAAAGGGTTTGGTTAAATTGACCGATCCATGCATCCATGCATCCATGCATGCATCCATGCAAACCAAACGAAGGGTTGAAAGAACCGCTTCTCCCGTCTCATAGCCGGTGCTATGCACCGGCAAAAATAGATGAAACCACCAATCAGATGCAGAACTGACTTTGGTACATTTACATTGAGGTTTCTCTATTGTATCTTTATTACAGCTAGCATGGCTAGCGGCATTAAAAAAAATCATCTTTTTTTCATTGTCTTATTCCCACTATTTGGAATCCTTTGTTTTCACACTGATACTGGTATGCCTTCACTAAAATTCAAACATACTCAAACCACCAGGACTGAGTCTGAGATCTAAACTGTACAAGTTTTTCTATCAGTACCATAATTCATATGCAAACTGACAATATTAATCCCTTAGGAAACCATACATTGCCCAATTAAACTTCAATCTCTTTTTATATTATCCCTCTTTCATGTATAGTCTTTTTGGACCTTTTAATAGTTTTATTTAACTTTAAAATTTCAAGTGAATGACAAGGAAATATCTCATTCTTACTAGACATGTGCATTTGGCTGTCTGAAATTAATAATGTCTGAACCTAATTAGAATCCAAAAGAATTTCATTAGTAATAATAACAGTTTGGCTTAGAGCCATGAATTCTTTAGATGTCATAGAAAATATTTTGAAACTCTTATCCTATTCGGATATTCCTATTATAAAGTAACAGCTGACCTTCGGTAGAGCGGACCAGAGGAACTAATTCATTAAATCCATGTGACTTCAATGTTAACTGCCGGAGGGATAAACAGTTATCATCGCAGGAATGTTGTATGAAAAGTTGCGAGTAATTATGCATGTCAGGGCTCGAAATACCACCTGACAGCAGAATTCTGGTGCTCTGTCACAAGTGGCTACCATTGATGATGTTGTTAGTAGTGATGTGGGGAGAGTTTCCTACTTATAGAGTGAAGACACCATGTTATGACTGAATATGCACATACATTTGAGCTACTAGTATGCAAGTATTTCTGATCTCTACCTGAACTGGCACATGATAAAACCTGTCCACAACATAAACTATAGTATACTATAAGGAGACATACCGGTAGCGGCATTTTTTTTTTCTTTCATACAGCAGATACAAACATTCAAACTGTTACAACTAGCACTAGGAGTATTTTCCAACCTGAAAGGCAAAGAATTTAGAATGAGTGATCAATCGTTCACTTGCAGTGAGTGATGCAGAATTTGTCTGCCGCTGGTAACTTAGAATGTTAGTTGCAGAAGTGCAGGTATGCAGGAAAAGGTACATTTTGAGCCCTGCATGTCTGCATTCTTGCCAAAATACCATCACCAGTGCTAAGATGGGCACTGAGGATGATTTGTGTGTTCTTGGTATTGTTAAAATGATGGAATAACCTTATAAATGTCTATAATCCACAGGCATTGCTGGAGTGAATTATGTGTGGGAGGTGGAAGGAGATTTTAGCCACATGATACAGATTTGAGACCAATCTTCTCTTCACACAAATCTCAAAGTGAAAAATAGACCTGTCAACCATACCAGTGCACAAACTTTTTGTACACATTGAAACATCTGTATCTGTATTGACGTTAAACCAGAGAGTGAGTGAGTAGCAGGTATAACTGCCAATTAGACATCTTCCTTAGAGCTTCTATTACTGGAGATTTGCTTCTTGCCGGTTCTGCGAAAGAAAACTCCACTATCCCAGTTACATTTATAGATATGGTCATACTCACTCTGGTTCCTTCCCTGGTTTGGGACATACGCAGTAGAAGTACTAGAACTTGCCCCCAAAGTCGATACAGGTAAAGGTCTATAACTGTACCTAAACCAATGTACCTGTACCAGTACCCAAAATTTCTTTACGTACACAGCTATATCTGGAGATTATAAAGGTAATACTTACTCTGGTTCCTTCACAGGTTTGGAACATACACAGTAAAACTCGCAAGTCGATACAGGTAAGGTCCATACCTGTACCTAAACCAGTGTAACTGTACCAGTACCTAAAATTTCTTACAAAATAATATTACACAGCTATATCTGTAGATCATAAAGGTAATACTCGCTCTGGTTCCTTCCCAGGTTTGGAACATACACAGTAGAACTTGCAAGTCGATACAGGTAAGGTCCATACCTGTACCAAAACCAGTGTAACTGTACCAGTACCTAAAATTTCTTACAAAATAATATTACACAGCTATATCTGTAGATCATAAAGATGATACTCACTGAGGTTCCTTCCCTGGTTTGGGACATACACAGTAGAACTTGCCCCCAAAGTTGATACAGGTAAAGGTCCATACATGTACCTAAACCAGCGTACCTGTACCTGTACCTAAAATTTCTTTACGTACACAGCTATATCTGTAGATCATAAAGATAATACTCACTCAGGTTCCTTGCCAGGTTTGGGACATACACAGTAGAACTTGCCCCCAAAGTCGATATACAGGTCCCTCTCCACCACATGGAAGACCCTCCCCAGCACGATCCTGTCCTTCACATCGCCCAGCTGCACCAGCGGGGATCTCCGCAACATGGACGCAAAACTCTCATCTGGAATCGGAGAGTCCGACTGGAAGAGTAGGAGATAGGAATAGGATGTAAGTAGTCTGTAATGGACAACATTTACAACGTAGAAGCAGATCAAGTTTCCTTGATTTAAAAAAAAAAGAAAATGAAGGGATCTAAATAAAGTTGTCACATTCCAAAATACCTGAACCAATGGTTTCGAAAACAAACTTTTGTGGATTGCATTCCCCACAGATACACTAGATATGATTATGAAGTAGTACTAGTAGCAGTAGTATTAGAGTCATACGGTGTATGATATGAAGTGCTGAAAACAATCAGGTTGTTTTGTGACATACGTTGGATGTTTTACAACATACCTTATGAATCATTTTTAGATTCATTTTTTATAACATTACTAGATTTTCACTTATTTCACAATAGATTAATATTCAAATATAAGGTACCTTTTCTGAGTAAAGTAACAGCAAAAAAAAGTCAATATCAAGATACATCTGTTTAATAAGATGTGATACTCAATATTGAACTTAAAGTAGCCTAACAATAATGCAAGCAGAATTTGTTTGCCAATGAAATCAACTGTGATCTTGTGTGTACCCGGTACTTACAGTTGAGTCCTTTAAAGTTGTATGTTTTTCAAAAGCTGCAGCAAATCCAGACAGCTTGGGAGGATCCTTCTTCTCTGTGCTTGTATCCTAAACAAATGGTAAATGGTGTTTATTAAGTTTGCAAAGAAAGTTTGTTAAGTTAATGTTTGTTTGTATTTCATACCCAGTTTACTACCTTATGTTTATGGCATAACATACCTGGTGTGAACTGATGAGTAAGTACTAGTACAAGCTGCATATCTGGCATGGCTGTGGTATGTTCTTTAACATGTTCAAAAACATGATCTCCATCTAAGATCCTATCCTAATAGAAGTCGGGGTATTATTAGAGAAGTTGAAGGATCAGAACTCAGTTGATCTTGTAGCTGAAGGAATATCCTCTCACCCCATGTACAGTTATTTTGCTTTGTTCCCTGGAAGAGATCTAGATGGTCTGCATCTGCATCTGCATAGGATACCCCCAAATGACCCCGCGAGGGGCAAAAGTAGGGGGGGGGGGAGCTGAGGCTCCCGGGTTAGGGCGGGCAGGCCGCCTGCCTGGCACGGAAGTGCTCAACGTTGGGAGCGCTTACAACCGTGCCAGGCAGGGCATTCCACTCGGGAATTGTGCGTGGGAAAAAAGAATGTTTGTAGATATCGGTGCGTGCAAATATGTGTTGATATTTGAAGTCGTGACTACCCCGGGTACGCCCTTGGGCAGGCTTCAGAATATTGCTGGCGTCTATGTTAATATCATTGTTGACTACTTTATAGAAAAAGGTGAGGCGGGCGTTCCTCCTCCTTTCGGAGAGAGGGCGCCACTGCAGGTCTGGTCGCTAGACTTGAGGGTGTGCTGCCTCCATTTGAAACCCAAAAAAACTGGGGCGTGCCAAGCACTCTGGTCAATACCACACATGGTTCTAGACATCAAAGATACGTCACAGAAAAAAATGTTCACACTTATAAATAACAAAATGCACCAATACTAGTATTCATATCTGTAGTTTATGATATTAATTCAGTGACACTTGGGATATATAAAACGTGTATATCGCTCTATTTTCGTCCTGCGTTTTATAGTTTTCAACTTACATGAAACAATATGACCAACGTTATGTTTACCTGGTCTAATTCTGAAGGTGCAGAGAGCTTTTCCTCTATGTGTTCCCAGTCTTCATGCTTTTCAAAGGCCTTCGCAAATCCTGACCTTTTCACCGGCGTTTCTTCCGTTTTAGCTGTCTCTGGTGGGCTTTCTCCTCTCAATTTTTCTCCCGCATCGTCTAAAAATTCCCCTGGTCCTTTGTCACTTGTACAAAACTTTCTTTGGCACGTTAAAACTCTGAAATTTGTGAGAATCAGACGACTTTTTGCAAGCATGAAGGCCGCCATTTTGGTCTATGACCTTTTGCTGAAATTGACCAATCACAGACTTTGGTTTTAGCACATTTTCTTACAGCGGCTGTGATTGGTTACCTCATAGAACAACATGGCGGCGTCCAGGGGAAAACTGCTCGAATTCATGATGCTCGTCGGACAGCTAAAAGTGGGTGTTTTCTCCAGTTCTAGGTGTTGAGGAACTGTTACGTGGTTCTTGATCGTTCCCTGACTATAAGAGGTTCCATTTTACCGATTTCGTTGGGATATATTCAGGTTTCTTTGACTAGAGCTCTCCTGAAGGAAAATCCAAGATGGCGTCCGCTGGCAAGGGCACACGTGGGGCGCTGAACCTCCTCAAAAACCTCCCTCGCGTCGGTTTGAACAACATCAAACCCCTCCCTGGCTCGTTTTTTAAAGCACCACGCCGTATGGGGGGCGGTAAGTCGAAACGGAAATGCGGTAGAGGTCACAAGGGTCAAGGTCAAAGAGGTACCAGGCCAAGGCTTGGATTTGAAGGTGGGAACACTCCGTTCTACCTGCGGATCCCCAAATATGGTTACTACGAAAACCACAGCCGCCGTAGACAGTACCCTCCACTCTCGCTCTACCGTCTACAGTATCTCATCGACATGGGTCGCATCGACACCACGCAGCCCATCGATCTCGCTTCGCTCACAATAGGCCGCGCCTTGAACATCAATCCCAAGAGGCAACACTACGGAATCAACCTCGTGGAAGAGGGGGCGGACATCTTCCAAGCCAAGATCAACATCGAGGTGCAGTACGCCTCGGAGCTGGCCATCGCCACTGTTGAGCGAAACGGTGGAACGATAACCATGTCATACTATGATCCCATGTCCTTACATATCCTGGTGGACCCAATAGGATTCTTCGCCAAGGGCACTCCCATTCCGAAGCGTGCGCTTCCGCCCGAAGACTTGGTGGAATACTACACGAGCGCGGAGTCTCGAGGATATCTTGCCGATCCGAAGGAAATCCAGAAAGCTCGTCTGGCCCTAGCAGAGAAGTATGGCTACAAGTTGCCTGACCTTTCCTTGGAAGAACGTTTTGAGATGTTGAGTATAAGGAAGGACCCAAGACAGGTTCTGTTTGGACTTGGGGCAGGCTGGCTGGTGGACTTGAATAGGAAAACTGTCCTGAAACCAACAGATCCAGAGCTCTTGGAGTTCTACAAGTCTTGAAAGCCATGACTCATTTTGTATAACTTTAAGTAATAAAGATGATTCATGATGGAGCACCAGTATAATTGTTGAAATTAAGTTTGCATTGATGAAAACAAGATATGGAAGAGTACATGTAAATCACTACTAAATGATAATTATAAGGAAAGTGCAAAGGAAATACAGACTTTTGGAAATGTTGAGAATAGATATTCTATGGAAGTGGTCCTTGAATGAATGCTTGCTAATACTAATATTACTATGCTTAGTATGAGAACAATGCTACATGGACTTCTTATCATTATCAACTCAACATGGCAGTCTTCAAGAAGTTTAAAAGAGTATTGGTATCAAGATATGGAGTTTATCAATATATGGAGTTATTATCAAGATATGGAGTTAATGTATGAAACTCCTTTTGAGTAAAGATTAATTCTTTAAAGAGCACAGTACATTGTAGTTTATCTTGAATGTTATGGCCACTGGTTATGGCCTCCATACCAGCTGTCAATCCTAGTATTAAAGAACATTGAACATGTGTTGTTGCTTTTTCCCTTCTGTTTGCCCTTTTTTACATGTAGTCAATACAATTATAGGTTTCCTGAGTTTGATTGTATTGTTCAGACAGCTTCAGTTGGTGTGTAGTGTAGAGATAGACAGAGATATTGAATCAGAAGTAACACTACTATGGTTATGCAATTTCAATGTGAGCCATGGGGTAGGGGAAGACTCCAAAGGATTGAAAAGCAGAATCAAGAAATGGCTAGTGAAATAGCCTCCTTCACTGGCCTCTCTGGGAAGCGGGTTTTTAGGTCGATTCGCGATTTTTAACCGGGAATATTATGCCGGAAAAGGAATATATGCCGGGAAAGGAATATTGGCTTCCCAGTACTGGGAAGCCAATTTCGCCTAGCCCGTACAAGCTTTCCGGTGTATATTCCTTTCCCGGCATATATTCCTTTCCCGGCATAATATTCCCGGTTAAAAATCGCGAATCGACCTACCGCCCCCCCCCCCAAAAAAAAATCCCCCCCCCCAAAAAAAATTGCCAAGCTTCCCAGAGACTCCGGTGAAGGAGGCTAATAGTGCCGCACCGGTGCCGCAAGTGCAGTGAGAGTCCACCTTAAGGATAATACATTGTACTTATATGAACAGTTGTATACTGGTCGCCAACATCCTATATTTCACTCAATTAGCCTCCAAATACACAGGCTCACTTATAGAGACAAACAGCTACAGTCTTACTGAGACAAAGCCTTAGAAATTGCGGGATAGTCTTTTCTTGGATGTGGGCTATGAGAGAGCTACAAAGGGTCATCAGAAAGGCTCTAACGTATGGGAAATACACATACATAGCTCTAGCTATCAGAGGCAATAAATGTGTCAGCTTGAATAAGAATAGCTCTACTCTTCAAGGGGATGTAGAAGTTAGTGGGGAAGATGGGACCCTATATACGTCCTGTTTTCTTCCCACTAGCCCTCTGCATGGAGAGTTAAGAAAAGTTGGGACTTCTGCCATACGGGAAATGCTACAGCCTGCTTCATACCCTCTAAACAATATGATTAAAAGACCAGTCAATTTAGTTTATACTCTTAAGATGCACATGTAAGCAGCAAGCAAATGCAAAAACATACATAGTATCACATTCTAAAGGTGACATCAGATCTTTTTTCAAACAGTTGAAAAAGTTGCAAATTATGGCTAAGACCATCATACTCATACAGAGGTGTTTTGAAGTTTAAAAAAATCACCTATTACCCTTTTTAAATTAAATTTCTCAATTATGTAAACATAATATAATTGTTCCTCATTGTACGAATTATATTGTACCTCCAATCTTGCACCCATATACAGTAACATGACGGGGGTATTTTGTCATTGTTTATGTTGTTTTTCCAGAGAGTCCCTCGGACAGGCTGGGTCCTGCGGGGTGTCCAGAACGTGGAGAGTGTAGCTGACCACATGTACAGGATGGCCATCATGGCATTTTTACTGGATGGGGAGGGAGGCCTCAACAGGGACAAGTAAGTTTTGAATCTGAATTGGAACTGATCCTCTGAGTCTGTAGTGATACTTTGACTAAATACATGACTTTCCACAAAGGGAACTTCCTAAGTAATCTCCAAGCAGATGCGGTAGCATAAGATACAGTCAAACCTGTATTAGCGGCCACCTTTGCATAACGGCCACCTGCCCATAGTGGCCACTTTTTGTCGGTCCCTTGGATTTTTAATGATTAAGAAATAGGCTTAGCGGCCACCTGTCCAACGCGGCCACGGCCACACGATTTCCGGTCCCGCAGGAACAAAAACACTGCCGTTTACGGCCACGCGGACCGCTGATCTATGTTTCGGCACGCGTTCGGCCATATACAGCGGCCGTATCGTCACCCTACGCCGGATTTAAAACCTCTGTGACTTATTTTCAAACCAAAACTTCGTCAACCTGGCGCTACCCATACCCGCCGACAAACGAGGTCATATAAGGTCAATAGACGACACCAATATTACGGAGGTAAATTGTGTTAAAGTTACGTTCTAATACACTATCGCTTAGGTTAATTTACATCACAAAAATTTCTAAATAAATTGTTACAAAGACAAAATGATATGAACTTCAGACTATGGTGGATGTTATTCTTACATTTATTAAGAGATAAGTCTAAAATGATGTGACTTTTCTTGTGAGTACCACATTAGCATAATGGGCGAATCTGACGTGTGAACGGGAGCGGGAACACACGGACGGTGAAGTATCAAAGGATACAAGACGAAAGATCAAAGAAATATGACGATACCGGTCTCTTCAGACAATATCAACTGTAGAACAATTAAAACTTTTTATAGCTTTTGTTTTCTTAATACATATAGTGTAAAATCATTGCAGTACATGTACAGTACTGTATTATGTGAATAAAGATCAGTGGGTACTAAAACCATGTGTAAGTTATTGCTTGTGGTCAATTAATTAGCATATTCTCTATAGTGGCCACCTCTCTATAGTGGCCAATTTTGACCAGTCCCTTGAGTGGCCGCTATAGACAGGTTTGACTGTAGTATCAAAAGCTGGCAGAGGAGTTTAGCTGGCTTGGGAGTTTGTTTGGCTACTGCACGCTTCTAGGACAGCTGCACTTCTTTGCCAGCTTTTGATACTATCTTGGCTACTGTTGGATCTACTTGGAGATTATTCCTCAGACTTTCTTCCACTAGATTATTTAGGGACTGAACTGCAACTAGTATTACCCTTGATCTCATAAATGGAACATGATACAAGATGTAAGACAAAAAAACAAAAGGTAAAACACCAAATTCAATATATCATTTACAATCATATTTCAAACATTGTCACAGAGAAAGAACAGTTTGAAAATCTAAAATGTGCTAGTCACTGGTGTGAGATCGCCTGGCGCAGTGGCAGGATTTGTGCCTCGTGACCGAGAGGTTGCGGGTTCAAATCCGGCTGCGTGTCACCGATCTTGTGCCCTTGGGAAAGGCACTTTACACGAATTTCCTCACTATACTCAGGTGAAAATGAGTACCTAGCTTCGGCTAGGGCCGTCCCTCGGATAGGACGTTAAATGGAGGTCCCGTGTATGGGGAGAGTCACACCCCATGCACGTTAAAGAACCCCCACACGTGCGATGGTGCGGTGTGAGATGGAACAAACCCTTCTGTCTGGAGTTGGTGATTCACTTCAAATCACCCGGATGGAGGCCTGGCGAACCTCCATACCGTATCAGCCACACGGTGATTTACCAGCGAAAGGGTATGTCACCCCATAAGGGGCGGTATAACCCCGCCGTGTAAACATGTGCGAACATGTTCAGGGCTCCCTTGGAAATCAGTCATCTAGACTGAAGGGACTACCCTATAAGATCAATCAATCAGTCACCTATCAGTTAATAGTCCAACCGGTGTAGACAGAGTGCTTTTTGTTCCAGGTGCATCAAGATAGCCCTTGTCCATGACATGGCAGAGAGCATTGTGGGAGACATTGCTCCAGCTGATGGCATCAGTAAAGAGGAGAAGCACAGGAGGGAGAAGGTCAGTATCATCATCATTATCTCGGAAGACTTGTCCGGACTAAGTCCACTCTCTCCTTCTAGACGCTCCTGTCCCCCATATTTCTCAAATAACTGTGGACTCTGCCCAGGGCGCAACCAAAAAAGTCCAATCCAGTGAGAAAAATTTTTCAGAGACAGCCCACTACAGCAATAGACTGAAAATTTAAAAGGTAGCAAGAATAGGTGGAAACGCTTTGAATTTAGTTTTAATAGCATTTAGATGATTGTTATGATCTCAAAACAGATACAGTCAAAGTCCTATAGCCAATGTGACCATTTTGTAATGGTTCCCTTATATTGGAGAATTCTTTTACACAACCAGAAATACTTGAAAACCCACCAGGTGAAGGAGTAAAATCATGGGAAAAGACATACAAAAATGAGCTGAAAGGCATTCAAGATTAGTACTCTAAAAACCAGGGTACCAAGTAACAAGCATACAGTGCAACATTTTCGGTGGGAAAACCGGATATGTACAATATCATAACACCATAAATCCAGTTCCAAACTCTTGGCTTCCTACAAGACTTCTGAAGATATCTTTGACTTCCATGTTTATTTTTATTCCCTCCTTGATGGAGTTCTCATTTCCAGTGGGTCCTTGTTTAACTTTGGAGTCTTAGCCTTGAGTTGAACCAGGGGAAAGTAGAAGTAACTTCCTGTTATACTTGGGCAAATGTCAAGGAAAAATCAGAAGATGACTCCTGTTTGGGGAATATGGCGGAATTCTGGCATTCTTACCTCTATGAATATTCACTATATTACACTAGCGTTTGTGTGTCTGTGAACAAGATAACTCAAGAAAAGAACGGCTGGATGGATTGCTTTCATACTAGGTGTGTTGGTGGGGTGTGACGAAAGTTGGAAATGATTAGATTTTGGGCCCCCTTGTGGCTTTCCTTGGTACTGCAGCATAACTTCTGGTTTTGCTATCTCTCGTTCTTTAGCTTTGACTGACTGACTCCCCTAGCCTGGAGTCCAGCCTTGTTCGTTTTAGTCCGCTCCCAAAGGTCGCTACCCGCGATCAGGAACAGGATAGTAAAGCGAAGAAGGCTGGACTCCAGGCTATGACTCCCCTGGACAGTTTCCAGATTTTTTACCCAATTCTATCATCCACGCACCCCTGCTGTAGGAAAGCCTGGTAGAGGCTAGGCTGCCAGCAGGGTCCCATTCCATGAGAATTAAAGCCCTCCCCCTCTCAGGCATGTTTTATCAGTAGCACATGCACCAGGCCTCCGTTTACTCCTGGGGCATGGGAAAGGTCAGGTTGGTGTGGGGGGCTGACAGGTTTGTCTGAGGCTACACTAGAGTAGTTCTGTGTGTGGCATCACCTGGAGATCTTTTATTTCATGTGAGAATACCCACCCCCTCTCTCCAGGAAAAACAGGACCCCTCCCAGAAAGGTCAGGATGGTGCGGAGGGCTGTCTGACTGTGGGGAGGCCACACTAGGTTATTTCTGTGTGTTGCATCACCTGGAGATTTTCTCTTTCATGTAAGAATACAGGCTTTTCATTTGACGACATCTGCGCCATGTTGGATTACAGTGTATGTCTGTAAATTACAGGAAGATGGTACTGCTTAATTCAATTACCCACCAACATGGTCGTTGTCGGATTCAAATCATATTTAGTACAACATCAAAGAAAGGCCTGTACACCCTTCCTCCTACTCGTGAAAGCCAGACTTTTGGAAAACCATCTTATCTACGTAATTCGTAGCGAGGCAACCAAATTTAACGTAATTGCCTTCCTTGATTTAGCGTAATACGTAGGGGTTCTTCTGAATTCAGCGTAAATCGTTGTCGGGACCCCCCATGCAGACCCTCTTTTAGCCAGGACCGGCAGAGAATTTGTTCGGCAGCGAGGACAGGTTTTCCTGAGGACCTTGCGTTCTCTTCACACTGGAAAAATGTGTCTTGGCACTCCCGCTGAGCCCCTTGAGTCCACCTCTGATGTGCAGTAGGAATCGCATCTTGAGACCCTTAAATTTCTCTTTACACTGTGGTTGAGATATCTTGGCTGAGACGGTCTTGGCCAGGATGTCTCTGAAAAACCTTGTGTAAAACGTGCCTTAGACGTTGGATAAGTACTCTAGGGAGGAGACATGCAGGGTGAGAGTTTGCTGGCCGGGTGGCTAGAAACATTTACTATGTCCCTCTATATTTCTCACCCCCATTATATTGAATGCTACTCAGAATACATAAAGTTGAAGTTTAAAACTTAAGTAAAAGAAAAACTTTATTTCTTTTCTTTTCTTGGTGTCCAGCCAAAATCAATAGAGGTTGTTATCCCTAGAATTGACTTGTTGCTGCCCTAGGCCATATTTGTAGGGCCAGAGAGAGCCCCCAAACTCCCCCTCCCACTTGTACCTGATGAGTTGTAAACAGGCATCAACTGAGGGGGACATGGAACACCTGCAGCTGGGCAGGGTACTGGGGCAGGGAGATCCAAGCAGATGGGTGGCTTGGTCTCTTGACTTTTTGGTTCGTTTTGTATGGGAACTGGAAAGACCAGCTAGTAAAATTCAGCATGAAAATGAGTCAGAGGCAAACATTTGACCTTACCTGACAAGGTTTGTTTGCATGGATCTACCATTCTCTCTTTGTACCTCTTGATTACTGAAGAATGTTTGGGATGAATAGATATAGATGATGGTTCAAACTCTTCTTCTGGATAATATCAAAATTTTGATATTATCTGAAGAAGAGTTTGAACCATCATCTATTTATCATATCCTGTATGTCTAACCTTCACAAACATAATGTTTGGGATGGTTTAAATTCATGATGAATTATTACTGCAAATGCACTGTGTTGAATCTGCTAGTATTGCTGCTGTATTGTTTCAACCACAAATACTTCTTTTTGCCTTCTACAACTTGCCGCAAGTGGAACACAATTTAAGTAAACTGCACAAGGCGGTACCTGAAATATTCTTCGACTGGAGTAGGAATGTTTTTTATTTGCAATACACTGTTACATTTCATATGATTCCAATGGTTAACTTAAGTATTGAGATTGGCATGACCTTATAAGTTTCACTGTATACATATTGCAGTGAACTTGAGACTGGGAGATAAGCATTTTTTTCTTCCTTTCCTCTTCCTTTTCAATTTCCCTGTGTTCTTCGTTTTCTTTTAAACTGTTCCTCTTCTTTGATATACAATCACCAATATCCTTCTTTCTTGCCAAAAGATGATTGTCTGAAGGAAATCTACTTTCCACTTTTTTAAAGAGAAGGTAACAGATGCTACATGTAAGTATAGGTAACTGTTACCTGTATACACAGACATGATTATTTTTCACTTTCTTCTTGACGCCTCAGTCACAATTCTAGCCTGGTATCCAGCCGTATTATAGCTACCGAGTCTCTTCTGTCTTTGTATTTGCGAAGAGGACAGAAGAGACTTGGGAGCTATAATACGGCTGGATACCAGGCTATCACAATTGTGCAGACCTTTTAGGTTTTCCCTTTTATCCCATCTCTTATATTTAAGCTCTTAGTCTTACAAAGTGAGTATGGAGGCTCGGTATCTCCAGTAGAAGAAACAACTCCATGGGTACTGAAGCATGTTAGTTTAGCACTTGTCAGTCCCCTGTCAGTAGTACAGCAGGGTGTTACAGGATCCTTGTGGGAACCCCTCCTCAACAACTGGTGACAAACTGGCACATTTGGACAGCAGTAGACTGGAGTCCCAGACAATGTTGGCATTTCCCTCCCCTAACAATAGTGTTTGTTTGTCAGTTTATGTCATCTGTGGAAGGGAAGTGACAGTGTTGTCTTGCACCGTTGACAGAGTTACTCCTATTGTCTTTGTATAGTGTAAGAAATAAAATGAGAACTTCTCAATTGGATTGTTTAGTCACTTTTAAACAGTCTTGACTCTTGACGGTATAGTCTACTCTCCAAGCAGAGGTTAGGCTCCAGCTCCACTTTTTTTGCCATTTTTATCTGGCATTCTATTTGTGTCTTGTATTGATGAATGCAAAAGGGAAAATGTATTATACTGAAGTGGTCCTTCCTCTTACCAGTCTTTTGTTTCTGAGAAAATTGATAAAGAAAGCAGATGAATCAATCTAGTGCTATATATTGTATGCCTTTACATGTATATTTGTTAGGTCTTTTGTTTTGGCCTTTTATTTTTTTTCTGTTCCTCTCTTGAGAAAGCCAGTAGGTAGCACCAAGAAAGCCTACATATGCTAGAAAGAGATGGAAAAATGTAGACAGAGATGGAGAAATGCAGAAAAGGCTGTACCTTCCAATTTATCTGCTTGGAAAAAAAGGTTGGATGTTATCCATTGTAACTGCTGGGTCACATAAATCTAGCAGCCTACTAAGTCGGTGACCCTATTTTCCGAAATACTTATGTTATATGAAAGACCCATGTTCCCAAACCCCTATCTTTCGAAATCCCCATCTTCTGAAAGCCCTTAGTCTGTTCATGAAGTCCTATGTTCTTAAAGCCTTAACATGTAAATGTTCAGACACAATAGCTGACAGCAGGCTTGTCACTGTTTTGAGGGGACTAAAGGATTGAACCACTAAATCATACACTTCAGCACTAGTAATTATGTGATGTGATTTTAATAGCTTGTAGTGTGTTTGTGTTTTTGTACCACTAAATACCCTAGCACACTGTAACAGACATTCTAACTACCCCAGCACACTGTTACAGACATCAGTGGGAAGACAGGGATGTTGACTGTCGCATGACGGACCGCTGTCTACGTTTGCTCTCTGCATTCTTACACCAGTAATAGTCATTTAGCAACAAACTGGCACGTTTGAGTTGGTCTAAGTCCTGTGTAACTTCCCACCATGGGATACCAGGTCATGTAGCTTGTACTGTTGTAGTTTGGATTCCTTTGTTTTAGCATCCCTGTACATGCAGATGAACAATATTATTGGGGTCCTGAAATGGAGGGGGCACGTTTTGTGCGAAATTCAGAAGGTTGTCTACGTTTTATGCTGCAGCTAGATTCAGGAAGTCAATCATACTAAATGAAACTATCTTCCTAAGAATTGCAGGGATAAAAAAAAAAACTTTTATGAAGAATTCCTGGAATTCAAAATAGCTTTCAAAGGGCTCACTCAAGTTACTGAAAAAAAGTATGCAGCCCAAAGTAATCTGTGCTTAAATGCAACAAAAAAGATTTCACAGTAACTATTGTGTTTCTTTTATAAGTTGGCTGTAATGCACACACTGTTATGATAATTTTTTGAAAAGTCCTGTTTTATAGCACAGTCTGATGAAAAAAATCAATTGATATCATATTTCTATTACTGTAGTGGTAGCTGAAAGTATGCAGACCTTTAGAACCAGGTTAGCATACGACTGCAAGTTCGTCTTCATATACGCATACCGTAGCAGAAAGTTGACAAAAAATATTTGAGTTATTCTTTCTCATGAACTCAGTGGTTTGCTGATGACTTAGTGATGATGCTAGAAATTCCTTCCTCTAAAACAGAATGCAGCTTTACACAATGATCTCAGGCTTTTAGGGGGTGTAAAATCACACAAACCTTTGTCAGAATCTTGTTAGAATTAATGAAGAAACCTTTTAGAAGATTTCTCCAAGTGAGATTGTTTCCTTACCTTAGTCATCAATTTTGGAAGAAATCCAAATGATACTGCTGCTTAGCCTTGACTTTATTCAAATGGCAACAGGTACAATACAATGCAGGCACTAGGCAGCTACCTAGCCTATTTTTATACAGTACAAAATTTAACAAGCCTAGATGCCAGACTACACAGGTCAACTGCCTCTAGAGCCAACTACAATGTACAATTTACCTACGACGTACATGGTGTGTGAAAAGTTGCCCAATACGACAACTTACAGCTGCAAGAATCAAGAAGGCTTTAGTCTTTTAGTTTAGACATAAAACACTCACAAATATCTCCTTTACTGTAGTATTCTGTGTCTAACTGTAGTACGATTACCCAGAGTTTGTGTCAAAAGGGTTAAGAGCATTACAGCCACGTGATTCAACAGTGTCAGCGCCTGTCCGTATTTACCGATCTTTTGGACACACGTGGTAATAGCGCCGCACCAAACCGGCACATTCAAGAGCCCTGTGTCCCTCCATTGTTAACGTTTCCCACCATTGTTTGTTTGGTAGGCGTGTTCGCTGTGATAGGAATGAGATTATGGGAGGTGGAACAGCGATCACAGTGGGCTGAGAAATGCCGTCAGACTGATCGGATGTGTTTCTCCTGTTTTCTGAGGCATTTTTTCATCCTGTTGTTGTTCCCTTCAGCAAACTCTCCTGTGGATGTAGATAGCGAGACAAGAATTATCCGTATTGAAGTTATTCTGTTTCTCATCAAATATACAGCTACTGAGCCATTTTTTCATCCAGTCGCTGTTTCCTTTAAAAACCTTTCTGAGGATGTAGATAAAGAGACAAGTATTGAAGTTATTCTGTTTCTCATCAAATATACAGCTACCATGAATATCATGATGCAATTTTCTTGTTTTGAGGCATTTTTTTCATCCCATGGCATTGCTGTTCCTTATAGCAAAGTGTCCTATCTATGTAGATAACAAAACAAGAATTCTAGCAGAGTATTTTGAATTCTGTGGCAGTTCTAAATTATACTTGTTCTGTTGCTCATCAAATATACTGCTACCTATAGTATCATGCTGCAATTTTTATATGATTTTTAAATTTTGTATTTGTGAAATGTTCTTTCAAAACTACATGTACTGTATGAGAGCATTGAAAATGACATTGGTTGTCAGCCTTTCAAAATTTGTATCTATATTCATACAAATCATGCTGCTAGTAATGGCCATATAACAAAATTGAAATTCAGAAAATGGCTTAGGATTATTATCTCAAATCTTTAGATGAGAGTAACTTCTGAACTTCTGAAGTACTGTACATGTATATCTTTAAAAAATCTTATTCAGTCTTTCCCGATTTCTTTGATCAACAAGTTTTAGAATCATACATTAGCTTGACTCACTTTTCTCGAAAATTAATAACTCCTTTTTGCATTTGTTTAATTTCCATTTCTGTGGCAGGAAGCCATGCTGCACCTGTCTGGTATGGTAGGAGGGGAGGTAGGGAAGGAACTCTACAGTCTATGGGAGGTCAGTATGAAATAGCATCACCTAGTAAAGCCTGATGGTACTGCAGAGTTTTATGGACGTACATTGTGTACGATCATGTGAAGTAGCACCATCTAGTGGAGCATTCTTAGTACTGCAGTAGATGTTGTAAGTCATTGCCTCAGTCTGAGGAAAGGGCAGTATGCTCTTATCTCCAAGCAATATAAAGGAAAATTGTTAAGGATTCCCAGTTCCCACTAGTATAGTAGTAATTAATATACATGTTTCATTGTTTTCTTTCAATATCTGTGTAAAGATAATAGTTACTTCTATTGTGTGATGGCATAAAATGTATAACTTTTTTAACGAGATTGTTCAGAGCAAGGTCATTGTACATGAACCAAGAATTTGGAAAAAATTGTACAAGGAGATAGCGGTGAACATTTACTTTGAAGGCTGAAAAGTTGTAGACAGGAGGAAAACACTTGTCACCGAGAGATTTCCATCGTTTGGCTGTCCAGGAAAGAAACTGTTTCTGTAGAGGGACTTTGGACTTTCTCAACTAAACTCTCTGACAATTCTAATTGCCTCTAATCAGTTAGTTTTTAAATGTACATTTATAGGAATATGAGATGGAGTCCACAGCAGAAGCTAAAGCAGTAAAGGATCTGGACAAGTTTGACATGGTCCTGCAAGCCTTCGAGTATGAGACACTGCAGAATCGGCCTGGACAACTTCAAGACTTCTTCAACTCTACAAGAGGTTAGTTTTGAAGTTATTCTTTGTTCAACTTGGTAAAAATCATTTTGATGCAAAGTTGACCCAAATTTTTGGCTGACTGTCCAACTTCAGTCTTCTTACAACCCTCCTTTGACAGAGACGGGGGAGCTGTTAAGTCTACTGCTCACGCGCTCTATCTGCACAAATAACGTGACAGCACAAAAATGGTGGATTGCCCATTCCTTGACAAACACTGGTTGGTCATTTGATAAGTCAGCAAGTCAAATTTTTTGTCGAAAATTACAGATCATCTTGTCCAAATTAATGACTGGTCTATTTATTCCAAAGTTTATTGTGAATTTTTGCCCGAGGGCTAATTGCAAGTGACAAAAGAAGCTCACAGAGCAAACATGTTTCCAACTCAGCCTTGTTTTCTCATTTATCTTCAACCAATTGACATCTTGTGTTAAGATTGAACAAGTTATGGTTAAGGCCATTAGTTTTTTTACGCTTAAAAGTCTGATTTCACTTTAAAAAAAATCTTTGTGGACAGATGCAGAAGCTTCTATTAATTACAATTTCGTATACCTATAGAGTCGATTCCAAGTCACCGTGCGGATGTTTGTTGCCATTGTTTAGAATTGATTTTAAAGATTTGTAATTATATGTCTAAGACCTTTGATACTTTAGAAATATTTCTAACACTGTTTCAACTTTATAAATATTTCCCTGGTCCTGTAAAACTTTGGAAATATTTATGATATGGCATTGGATACTTCTAATGGTTTCTAAATAATGATAACAGCATTCCACCATTATTTACCATTTTCTACCATTTTGTACCATTTTTTGTAAATGGTTCAGTGGGCTGGAAAGATAGCGATTCACACATCCTTGCAAATTATGGTTGGGTGCCATGCAACAATGGCCCGCCACAAAGGATCCACCAGTGCCCGGCAGGGAAATCTAAAAATATACAGATGCAACAATAGGGCTTACTTTTATGGGGGCAATAAACTAATTTACCATTTGGCAAAGTTTACAAATATTTGTAAATATTTGTAAATATTTGTAAATGTGAAATAATCACACAGAGGTTTCACAATTATTCTAAATAAAGATATTTTTGTACAGTTACTTTCAAAATATTTCTAAAAGATTCAAAGGAATTCAAATAGATGAGCATTTCCTTTGTCAATTTTTTGAAAAGAATCTAATTATTGTGGCTCAGATATTCTTTTATTCAAAATATTTCAGACTTATTACAAATATCGCCTAAAATCCATCATGGTGACTTGGAATGGACTCTAATTTTGCAGCTGGTTCAGAAAAGCTGATTTCATGTACATTATTCTGTTACCGGTGGTTTTATTCAATAGCTTTATATCTCCTTTTGTTTCCACAGGAAAGTTCAATTATCCATCTGTGCAGTCTTGGGTGGAAGACCTGAACAGACTGCGAGACAACGATGACGCTGATAACCCGTTAACCAGAATTGTTAACCCATCAACCAAGAGGGACCCCTCATCATCCAGCAGTGATGCTCAGGATAAAACCAGTTCCAGATAATGCTTATGATATTTCATAGCATTCCTCACTGTCCTAGGAAAAAAATGTTGTGTTTCCTGTTTCCCTACCCACCCTAGAAAAACATGCTGACCCTAGACTTCTAAGGGGGTGGGCAGTGGAGTCACATAGCTTCCAGTTAGAATTTTTATTCAGCTTGCTTCCTATTGAAGTAAAAACACTGCCTGTCCTATCCGATGAAGGATAATTGTATCTATTATGCACAAAATTAAAGTTTGACATTGAAAGGCACTTAGAGTCCATTCCAAGACACCATGAGGGTTTTTAGGCGATATTTATAATTAGTCTGAATTATTTTGAATAAAAGAATATCTGAGCCACAATAATTAAATTATTTTCAAAAAATTGACTAAGAAAGTACTCATATATTTGAATTCCTTTGAATATTTTAGAAACATTTTGAAAGTAACTGTATAAAAATATCTTTATTTAGAATAATTGTGAAACCTCTGTGTGATTATTTCACATTTACAAATATTTGTAAAAAATGGTAAACCTGGCCAAATGGTTAAATTAGTTTATTGCCCCCATAAAAGTAAGCCCTATTGTTGTATCTGTATATTTTTAGATTTCACTGCTGGGCAATGGTAGATCCTTTGTGGTGGGCCATTGTTGCATGGCACCCAACCATACTTTGCAAGGATGTGTGAATTGCTATCTTCCCAGCCCACTGAACCATTTACAAAAAATGGTAGAAAATGGTAAATAATGGTAGAATGCTGTTATCATTATTTAGAAACCATTAGAAGTATCCAATTCCACACGATGAATATTTCCAAAGTTTTACAGGACCAGGGAAATATTTATAAAGTTGAAACAGTGTTACAAATATTTCTGAAGTATCAAATGTCCTAGACATATAATTACAAAACTTTAAAATCAATTCTAAACAATGGTCACAAACATCCGCATGGTGTCTTGGAATGGACTCTAGTGTCTTCATGCATTTCAGTTAACTTTGTTCAACTCTATTGCAATATGTATCACTATAGAGTTTTGACCAGCCTAAAAACAAAAAAGAAAAAAGTTATCCCTACCGACCCTAATTTTTTGTGGACTGAAACAGGAAACACACATTTTTTCCTAGGCCTTATTACTCCCAATGTGGAGCTTATACAGCACTTTTTCTTGTTTTTGCCAAAATTAAAGTGTTAAGGTTTTGAGAATTGTTTTTGTAAATTTCAGTTTCTTTTCGTTTGAAAAGACCTGTTTGATTTTAAGACATGTTGTATAACTTATTATAAGCAATTGCACAGTTCCAATTGCCCATGGTGTCGTGGTGCATTGTGGGCTAGGGTAAAAGTTTACAGTTCCTCACATACAATGATATATACAATGCTTTGTCCGGACATGTTTGCAATGTTTGAGTGTAGATGTTTGTTTACTGCTGAATTTTGTAAGCTTCATGTATAACGTACAATTCCCTGTGATGCTGGAACTCTGGTAGCCTGGTTACCAAACCCCAGCCCGATCTCAAGTATCTATCGTGCAGGGGTCTGGCCGGATGGGATAGGCCGGGTTCTCAATTTTGCCCCTTATAGTGGGTAAAAAACTCCACCAATAGAACAGCAGCAGGATCAGCAGGAGGTACTACACCCCTACCATGATTGGTTAAAGACCCCCAACTGTATTTTTTGAATCCATAACAGTGGCCACCAAGTACCTGATTCGCTACTGTGATAGCCTGCTGACCAACGCTGTGTGTTGCAGCTGGCTACCTGTGGTGTGAGTGGTCATTAATCCTAGGTTCTCCTCCCTCTGATCAAGGGCCTTCGAGAACATTTCTACAGCCATCCTGCCAGACCCCAACACAAAAGATATTTTGAGGTTGGGGTATGGTATCCAGGCTAGAACTCTGGATGCAAGAAATTTTAAAAGTCACTTTGAGCAAAATGGACATGCTGTTACTCATGTTGGTTTTCCACTTTTTACTTCATAGGATATGCCAAGCAAGCAAGTCTGGATATACCATTCATGTTCTGATACATGTTACAATAAGACTATAAATTAAGAGAGGATAAGTAAGTAAGTTCCAATTCTTTCCTTATTACGTTACCAACATGTGTGAAGCATGTGTGCTAATACTTACAATGTTTACAAAGATGGTTGTAATTAACTACTAAGAGACTTTTTTGTCATTTTTTTTAATGAATTAAACATTTTTCTGCCCACAAAGTCTGCAGATTCATCTACCAGTAGAAATTTAACATTATTATAAGTGTAAAGTTAAATAGTTTAAAGCCTGTTTTTATTACCAATCATCGGTACCTTCTTGTTTCTTGTTAAGGCCACACCGATTTAATTTCTTGGTTCACGGATTCGCTCGCTCCTATTTTTGGGGAAAAAAAATAAAATAAAAATTACCACTCAGCAAATTTTCACCATTAATGAAACCATTCACCAACTTTCCGGTGTAGCAAATTGGCCTTTATATTATAAGCTCCTTAAAGTGTGGGTACAGGTGCTGTTACTGTACAAAAATAGTGTTTTTGTACTTTTTTCAAGCTGAAAACTTTTTTTCTTTATGTTTTGGATTAGCCGTTACCTTTACCCCAACCAGTTTACAATTTTTATTTCGCCCTCTCGCTCCATATTTTTATGAAAAAATCCGTGAACCAAGAAATTAAATTGGTGTGGCCTAATGGTCACTTAAAACTTTTTTTCTGCTAAATGTTCAATGTATTTACTTTGCAGATAGTAGAGGGTGTTTTTCCTGTAAGCATTACATGTTGTGACCTTTCTTTAAAGTATGTCGTGACTTAAACAATCACGTATCCCCATGATTTGTCTCGACTGTACAAATTGTGTTGTTTGAGACTCAGCCAATATGATTAGTTTTACCTTTATTCAAAAATTTAAGACCCCCAATAATGATTTGCTTTGTTATACCGTCTTTCTTTATTCTTTCTTTCTATGTTCATTCAATCAACATTGCAGAACTACACGCGTCGTGCCAACAGAAAGATCTGATTGGAGATTATGAACTAGAAACAAAAGAACCTTTCTTCCTGCTATCGTTAAGCTATGGAACTGCCTTCCACACGACATTGTAGATACAGTGGAAGCCAGTTAATTGCACCTCGGATAAACGCAAACTTCGGGTAATTGCACGGAATTCCCAAATCCCAAACCGTCTCCCATTCACTCCATTGTTAGTGACTTCGCTTCTCTGCACGGTGAAAAATCACCAACGCCGGATAATTGCAAAAAAATTCGTCAAACATCGTCGACAAATTGACAGAAATGCGCGACAAAAATCGTCAAACACGGTACAAATAACCCGATAACTGCCTTTGTTATTGGGATCAAAAGAAAGCGATTATGGTTTGGATTTGGTAGACAACTTGCTATGACATACTCAATAACAACTGTTCTCTATCTGTCCATTGTCTAATTACTGTAATTAGGGTGGCGGTGAAATACTTATGCAATGGTTCTAAGTTCTTGGCGGCCAGTCGGAAACCACACAGCGACTCGGGTCCTACAGACGGAATAACACTCGCCTTCGGCGGTTCAGTGCTTTAGTTTCGTGATCAGGAAGCTATATAATCGTATACTGTAGTGCAGTTCCTTGTTAACATTTATGAATAAAGTTAATGACATGTACATTATGTGTGTCTGCTTTCCTTGTGTCAATGAATGTCAAATTTGTATTATGCTACCTCGCTCCCATACCACCTCTTGGCCCCTCCGCCCGTGGTGGTGTGGTCCAAATGACCAACTCCGCATTATCGCACACGCCGGATAATTGCACGAAATTCGCTGGCAAATTAGGTGTGCAATTAAGCGGCTTCCACTGTACCAGAGACTTACAGAACTTTAAACGAAAAGTAAATGCCCACCTCACCGCCACTCGCAAGCGTACTGTATTGTAAAAATGTTATTCAGTTCAGTACAGCTGCTAATGATGTGGCGGTGGACACAGCATAGATAAAAAAATCAAACAACGCCAGTATAAAGTAGGTAATATTGATACACATAAATATTTACAGTTGCGCATGAATATTAATTATGTTGTATTCTTCAATATGAAATGTACAAAAACCCTTCTATAACTATTTCTACCTAGTACCATCTTCCACAGCATTGGTATCGGGTAAACTCTATGGCATAGTAGGCTCTCTGTGCCTTTTTATCGTTTTTTAGGGGGCCATAATACATTTTTGTTCGCCATTTCTTTTAAACGTGTACTGGGTTGCTTGTACTACCGGCCCGTAGAAGCACAAACGACCCAGTATAACAAGAAATGGCCGGCAAAAGTGTATTATAAGGAAGGAAATTACGGGCGAAATTGGAAACTGCCAAAAACTGAGGCAAAGATGGTTTTTATTAATATATAGCATCGCCGGGTTTCACTTTAATAGAGTATTGTGTACAATCAAGCAGAAATGCAAACTATAAAGCATCACATTTACGTATGGAAAGAAAAGGCAACAAAAATAATATATATACATGTAAGTAGCCTGTCTTCATATTTAGTGAACCAACTGATCCAAGTAATTTGTCTGGATTTCGCACAGTGCGATTCAATTGAGTCTTTGATCTACTTTCATATTTTCATTTGATATTTTTATGAGAGAGGGACAAAGTAGTTTTGGTCTCGTGCTCCTCTCAAATCACCAGCAGCCTAGCCCGGTGAAGGACGTGTGTTCTTGCTGAACAGAAGAATCACAGAAACCTGACAAGCGGCATCATGTCGGGAGGGCAGCGACAGCCCCGGACTGGAAACAGAGGAGGTAAGCTGGCTGTAGTTATAAAGTCTCTGTGTATACCCCTGTAACATTACCCACGATCTTCGGGCGCATTTTTCACCTAAAAACCGTCCCTGTCACATATGAGCCATACTTTCTGCCTTGTACAATTGTTGTGCAATAAAGTTGTAATTTTAAGCGAGGCTCGGGCGATTGCCGCAGAATCGTCGTCCGATCTACTTTCGCCAAATGTGACGGGGGTATTAGGGGAGCGGTCGTGAGATCGTCGCACGATCGCTAACTTCGGACATTTTGGAGGACAAAAATGGGCACCCAAAAATGCACGTCTCCTGTAAGGTCAACTGTCTGGGTACACAAAGTGCTGTTTTGGATCCGTGTCGGTGGTTGGTTCTGTCGCGACCTGCTTGAAAATCCTATGGCTATGGCATCAAAATCGTACGACGATCGTACGACCCATTTGACAGCGCCCTAATACCCCCTCACATTAGGCGAAAATCGATCGGACGACGAGTCTGCGAGCTCTAAATTACGAGGAGGCATGACCCTGACGGGAAGGGGGGATGAAACTCTACCATTTCTTCGTCGGCAGCAGGGTCATGCCTCCTCGTAATTTAGAGCTCGCAGACTCGTCGTCCGATCGAATCGCGCTTAATGTGAGGGGGGGTATTAGGAACATCTGATCTATAACATAGAAATTTATTTTGAAATTCAAAATGCTGTTTTCTGTTAGCTGTTACAATTGACAATAATTCTTAGTACAAGCTACAGTTAATAATATAGAACCAATTTGTTGAATACGCATGAAGTAGTGTGCTTATACACCCTGATTTTAATAGTTATGGGGAAAATGGTATAATCTATTTATATTTTCGTCTCATGTTGTTTCTCTCAATATATGAAGTTAGTCAAAAGATATGTAATAAAAGATATGTAAAACGAAGAATATGACAGTACTTAAAATAATACACTTTTCTCTGATATTTTCCTTCCAGTTAGCTATCTTGATCAAATTTTATCCACTGATATACTGATATTTCTAAACGCCACGTCAGTTAAGATTGGATGTTACAGTTTGATGATTTAAATTTTTGAGTTCTTCTGTAATTATTGCACAGTATTCATTTTACGTGTTTGTTTTCAATGTTTTCTTTCATTACATATTATACCTAATGCTTACAATTACGATTAATACTTAACACCCTAGTATATTTTCAGTATATCTTATAATAATGATAAATAATGAATAGATTAATTATTTGCAAATTGCTGCCCGTAGGCTAATTGCATGGGTACAGATAGTATACAGTAACCAGTGTCTATTCTATACAACTGTCTTATGACTATACATGCTTAGGCTAGGGTCACAATTGGCCCGGTGCCCGTCAGGGATGTAGCCCCGGCCGGGCTCTGAAGTCGGGCGGACACCGGCTGTTTACCGGCTGTCGTGGTCACAATCAAACGTTGCCTTCGCGCTGCCCCATGGGGGTCCCGGAGTGTTCCGGCGGGCACCCCGTCATTTTTCTTTAAAAAATTTCCACCTTCCTAGGTTCGTCTCCGGCAGACACCCGTCAGATGTTCTGACGGTGTCCTGTAGTCACCCCTGCGGGGTCCGACAGGGTAACGTTTGTCTCTCACAGCCCGGTGGGGCAGTTGTAGGGTCCCTGCCGCATGCCCTGCGAACAACGGCAGGGAACCAGGCAGGCTCCTGGTGGGCACTCTTTAAGGGGTATAAAAACAAGCATTGCCTGCATTCACTTAAGGTAGTACATCATTGAACTTGGAGTACTGGTGCGGTACGTCGGGGTCCGTTCACTGCGGCACGGTTTTTTTCGCCAACTTTTCCTCGCACTCGCACTGACGTGCGGCACTGTTACGTTTCTAAACTAAACTAAATAAACATGTTATTGGAATTTTTAATGTCGGCGGATGACTTGCCAAACTGTTGAGGCCTATATTTTTATATTTGTAAAACGAAAAAAATGGCTTATGGGTCCGAATGACTGCAAGTTTGGCGTTCCGTCGGCCATTGCAGAGGAAACGTCCTTCTTCAGCCAAACATCTTTCTTCAGCTTGTTTCTATAGTCTGGGGTTGTAATATCGTAAAAAACATAGAAGCTTTCTATGAAGGAGGCTATCTGTTCGTCCTGCTTCTCAGTGATGCAGCCTATTATGTGGTCTGTTGCGTGGTGTGTTGTCCTATCCCCCTCTGTTCAGCCCTTGTCTGCAGAAGTTTCTGTTGCTGAATTCTTCCGCCTGCCTAGTGGGCTAAGGGCTGTTTCCCCTGGTCTTCTCCTTTCCCTTGGTATAGCGCTATGCACTTAACTCCACTGTAATACGAGAACTGTGTGATACGTGTAAGTTCACGGCTTTTGTCCTTTCACGTGATCTGTGACGTCACATATTTGACCCGGTGTTACGAATTACACACTTTTATTCCGTAAACCTGGTCTTTGACGTAACGAATTTATTCCGACAGACTGCCGGCAACCGGAGGGGTCCCTCTCGGTGTTGTCACGATTAGGTCGCGGGGTGGTTGTACGAGCGGGTCCCTGGTTCATTTTAACTCAGACTTAAATTGAACCAGGGTCCCGGCCGGGCCTCAAAATACCCCGGCAGCCGCGAGGTGTCCCACAGGGCAACGCAGGGGTCACGCCCGAAAGTGCCAAAAAACAGCCCGTGAATTGCCCGGCAGGGCCCCTTTTTCGAATCGTGACCTAAGCCTTAACTGGGAGGTTTATATGTTCTTGAAGAAACGCTTATCAAAGTTTGTGTTTTTTCTGCAGGTACCACACCCATGCAGCCGCCTCCGACCGACTGGAGGACAATTGCGAACATGGCTGCGAATATACCCAACAGTCTGTACGTGTCACGGACAGGTAGGGCACTTTTCAGTTCCTAATGTGATTGCCGTCTAGATTTTGTCAAGGACCCAGTTCACACTAATTATAAACAAAAGTCAAGCGGATTAAACATCGAATCCGATTCAAAGGCAATGGCTTATCCGGATTGATTTCTTGAATGTGAACACTCCTATCGGCTTTGCTCAAATCACGAATGTGAATGCAACGTGGACAGATTTTATGTACATTTCCAATTTCCCCGACAACCCCCCCCCCCCCCCCAAAAAAAGAGGTTGTATTTTCTTGAACTGTTTGGCCAATATATGGTTACAGGTTTTAATAATCTTTCTTTCATTGTTTAGCCCTGAATTCTGTCTTTGCCCCCGATAGATCTATTTGGAGATTGTAAGAAAAGGTCTACATCTGTTCGTTTATAAAGCTAAGGGCACAACCCGCCGTACGTGCAAATACGTGGTGTCTACGTGCCAAAACGTGGGCAATATTTTGGGATCTGTAAGTGGTAAGTACCGCCTCCGTACGAACTCGACGGATTTGCACGCAAACACGCCGTAGAACTTAAGGTGCAGGCAAAACTTTGTGTGCCGTGTGTTGACGTACTCCCTCCCTGCTCTTGAAAGTCGTTCCCCACGTTTTCAGCAATACGTGGCGGACGTAGCCTCCCCAAAAAACGTACGGACAAATTGCACGTACGGCGGGTTGTGCCCTTAGCTTTACGCGTTCTTACGTTCTTACGATCCATTGGTTTGCAGTTTCTTTAATAGGCAGAAGTAATGACGACAATCATCATATGTGTCTTTGGGGCTTAAAAATAAAGGTCTAAGAGTCGTTTTAACTAATACTACTGTCAGTCGGTCTATACAGACAAGGAACTAAACGACAATGGATGTACTATGTGTACAATACAAAATACTGCTCTGTCAGTCAACACATAAACTTAGCAAATCAACAATAGAATGGGCATAGTTGAATCATTTTTAATTGGTAATATCCTAATTATTCTCTTTCTTAGTTTGTTTTCTACAATGGTGCTGATGCCATTCCAACTTAGAGAGCTAGAGGAGTTGATCATGAGTTTTTATGTTTGTTTGCACTCATGAACAGCTTATGACTACGATGCGGACACTGACATCATGATCAGGGAAAAATGTTGGAGCATTTGTAAGAAGCTGTTGCAAATCGCCGGGATAATGTTCGTCGTGGTCGTCGCCATTCTTCTGCCATACTTTACGGGTAAGTTTTGTTTTATTTTCAATATTGGAGAACTTGCTGTAACTAGAAAGGTTACTTGCACACAATACATTTGTACTTTACCGGTTTATAGGTGTCAAATTTACAACAGAACAGTTATATAACAGAATAAGCTCTGATTGGCTACAGATTGCTCATATTTGCATCGACAGCTAATATCTAACCTAAGCTCTGATTGGCTACAAATTGTCCATAGTTACATCAACAGCTAATATCTAACCTAAGCTCTGATTGGCTACAAATTGCTCATATTTGCATCAACAGCTAATATCTAACCTAAGCTCTGATTGGCTACAAATTGTCCATAGTTGCATCAACAGCTAATATCTAACCTAAGCTCTGATTGGCTACAAATTGTCCATAGTTACATCAACAGCTAATATCTAACCTAAGCTCTGATTGGCTACAAATTGCTCATATTTGCATCAACAGCTAATATCTAACCTAAGCTCTGATTGGCTACAAATTGCTCATATTTGCATCGACAGCTAATATCTAACCTAAGCTCTGATTGGCTACAAATTGTCCATAGTTACATCAACAGCTAATATCTAACCTAAGCTCTGATTGGCTACAAATTGCTCATATTTGCATCAACAGCTAATATCTAACCTAAGCTCTGATTGGCTACAAATTGTCCATAGTTGCATCAACAGCTAATATCTAACCTAAGCTCTGATTGGCTACTGGCAGAATAAGAAGGAAAAAAGAAGAACGCAGCCATGGTTTTATTACCTCTATGAAAAATGGAGGTAACGTTATAGTTTTTGGCGTGTCTGTCTGTCTGTGCGCGCGCGCACGCGTGTGTGTGTGTGTATTTGTATGTGTGCGGGCGTGTGTGTGTGTGTGTTTCCTGATATTTGTGATCATCATACCTTGAGAACCTCTTGATGGACTACGATATTTGTTATGTGGGTAGGGGTTTGGAAGACCAAGATCAATGTAAATTTTGGGCCCCCTGGTATGCGACCTTGGTACTGCAGCAGAACTTTAATTTTCTTTATTTTTTTTTCTATTTCAGTCAAAGTCATTACGCTTTCTGGAGAGTTAGTGAAGCTTTCCGTAGACACAGGCAACCGGTTTACCCGACTGGAATGTAAGTACTAGTCTAAAAACAAAGTGTTCTATTCTATTCTATTTTATTCTATTCTATTTTATTCTATTCTATTCTATTCTATTCTATATCTGTATCTATATAGCCATTCACTGTAACCGCCGTTCGGCGTAACACACCAGCTTCGCATGCACGCCGCGCAGCAGCAGCTGGTTATATTACACCGAACGACTCGTTACCCCTAACTTTTGCACATCTATCTGCAAGCGTTCTTTAAAACTACCCAGAGAAGATGCCCCTACTGTACTTGGTGATAACAAATTCCACTCTACGATAGTTCTGGGAAAGTACGAATTTTTGAACACATCAATCCTAGGTTGGTAACTCTGGTATTTGAAGGAATGACTGTTTCTTGTTCTTTTTTGAGCGGGTATTAGATACTTATCAGTTGGTACGTCCACCAGTTTATTGGTCATTTTGTACATCATGGAAAATCTGGACATTTTCCTTCTATCTCAACGCCCGTTTAGACTGACATACGGACACAAAGCGATGGATAGCATTAAGAATTAGAAAATTCTGGTCATCTCTTGCCTTTGATTATACACTTGTATTTAACAAATCCTACTCACATATGTCAGTGAGATAACTGGAGTCATATGTACATTAGATATGTATGCTATAATTGTGACTTAAATAATTGAATTCCGTATTATTTTACTATACATTCATTTTTTTAGATAAAGTCTTACATAAGGAACTCTATATTTGGTTAACATTTTGTTTCATTTTATGATAATTTTCGCAAAACTTTGTTTTCATAGATATGGTCACTGCTCTCGCAGGAGAGATGAATAAATGTAATGGGGTCACTGGACAACGGATGGACAAACTGGAACGTAAGTAGTGATATTCTAGAGTACATTTCTAAAGCAAGGGCGTTGTTGTAACTTGGATATCTTGCACCTTTCGTTGTGGCATCCTATATCTAGTAAATTATTACCTGCATGAAAACTAGAGGTATAGTTTTTGTACTCTTTGCGTGTGGTCCCGCATCTTCGACGTATCCTACAAGAAACCTCAAGGTGAACTGCGATAATGTTTAATATGTGGTTAGGTGTACGTTACATGCGCAAAGGTCAAAATCGATCTTGAACCCTTTGGTGATTGACGTTGGTGCTGTAGCAGAACTTCCGGTTTGTGTGTGTGCGTGTGTGCGTGTGTGTGTGTGTGTGTGTGTGTTGTGGATGGGCGCGTGGGTGGGTGGATTTGTGGGGGTGTTGGGTGGAGGGCCTACACATGCTTTAGGTCTTCATAATTGGTAGTAGATAGTTTTTGATGTAGGAAAGAAGTGGCGTAGGTCTGGGCCCCGTAGCAGCTTGGTTTACACATTGAGGCCTTTTAAAACTTAAACATTTCGTGCTGCAATCTCGCCGTACCATATCTGCATTATAAAAATGAACTGACATTTTACAGGTGAAAAGGGACCTGTGGTGTCAGCTGGACCACCTGGCCATGTCGGACCCCCTGGGCCACCCGGCCCTCCAGGGAAGACCGGACCCGCGGGGCCGTCTGGTCCTGCTTCTGCCGGACCTCCTGGACCTCCAGGGAAGACCGGACCCAGGGGGCCACCTGGCCCTGCCTCTGCCGGGCCCCCTGGACTTCCAGGAAAGACCGGACCCGTGGGGCCACCAGGCCCTGCCTCTGCCGGACCTCCTGGACCTCCAGGGAAGACCGGACCCATGGGCCCACCTGGCCCTGCCTCTGTCGGACCCCCTGGACTTCCAGGAAAGACCGGACCCGTGGGGCCACCAGGCCCTGCCTCTGCCGGACCCCCTGGACCTCCAGGGAAGACTGGACCCATGGGCCCACCTGGCCCTGCCTCTGTCGGACCCCCTGGACTTCCAGGAAAGACCGGACCCGTGGGGCCACCAGGCCCTGCCTCTGCCGGACCCCCTGGACCTCCAGGGAAGACTGGACCCATGGGCCCACCTGGCCCTGCCTCTGTCGGACCCCCTGGCCCACCAGGACCCCCTGGACCTGTCGGCCCAGCTGGCCCCAGGGGAAAGGACGGGTCTCCCGGGCCCGCTGGGCGGCCCGGAAGGCCGAGAATCCCAACATGCCGGCCCCCCACGAATGGAGGTGAGTCGTCTATTCTGCTCTCATAGTCACATGTTCTGACAG
>NC_049995.1:2204158-2212982 GCF_000003815.2 Branchiostoma floridae | reverse complement strand
GAGATCTTGGTAGAACGACTTCTCTACTTCGCTCTTATTCTTACCATTTAAGTCGACCGATAAGCCACAAAACATGAGAATGGCTTCTCATATAATCTGTTCACATACATTTTCTGATAGCTACAACGTACATCTGGTACATTTTTTTCTGGTCCACGTCAACAAATGAGGGGTGGGTACGGGTAACACAGTTACATCTTGCCCACCCCTAGTCGTCCAAAAAATCATTCTGATCTCAATGCTGAACGAACCTGTGAAGTCATTAGAAAATACATCCCTGTCAGATGTGAAACCTGAGTGTCATAACATAATGTCGTCTTGTTGTCATCATAAGTTTAGTATTGTTTATTGGTGCCTTGATTCTATTCGATGCAATTATCTATTACTTCTATTTCATTCTGTTCTATTTCATTCCACTTTAAAAAGGAAGCCAATAATATCTTACACTACATGCACTACGTTATTTCAGATTTTTTTCTGTCCTGTTCTATTTCATCTCAAAAGTCTATTTTTTCTGTTCTATTGGGTTGTGTTCTATTCTATTCTATTCTATTCTATTCTATTCTATTCTATTCTATTCTATTAGATTCTATTAAATTCTATTTTATTCCATTATATTCTATTCTATCGTGTTCTATCTCAATGCCCGTCATTAATGTAATTCAGGTTTAGACTACAACAAGGTAATTACGAACGAAGGTAATTATGTTGAGCAGGGTCTTGTCCCAGTGGCTATAAGAGGAACCGCAGGATGTGCTACAGGGTGTTCAACACACTTAAGACGTTCATCGAATCAGTCACCACCTGCTGTGCAGAAGGAGGCACCCTCGCCATGCCCCAAGACGCCGATATCAACGCCTTCCTAGCCTCCCTCTATGTGGCAGAGAAAAGGACACTGGACACGAGCCGCCGGTCATACCATGATGGCCTGTTCTGGATCGGCCTTCAGGATCAAGAAAACGAGGGCACGTTCAAGTGGATTGACGGCTCGGCACCAGGAAGGTACACACTGTGGAATCCGGGTCAACCGGACAGCGGTAAGGGCGATGAAGACTGCGTTGTTTCTGGCAACGTCTGGAACCGGGGACACAAGTGGTACGACGCACCCTGCGACTATCTGTTCCGCTTCGTCTGCCAGGTGATTCCAGGTACGTATACGTAACAAAGTCATGTCGTCTCACTACTTAATATGGTAAGCTTATATCTACATAATGTGACGAGACCTTAAAGAATGGAGACTTATACCCATAGTCCTAAAAACGATGCAATAGCCGAGTGGGTAGAGTGTTCGCCATGCATTCGGTAGGTCGTGAGTTAGATCCCCGGCCGAGTCATACCAAAGACTTTGAAAATGGCACATGCTGCTTCCTCTGCTTAGCACTCAGCATTCGGGAAAGAGTATGCGAGTTAAACACACATCAATACTAGCTGAAAAGCCCCTGTAGTGACGTGCACAAATGTGTGGCCCAAGGGCTACAGAAATGGAGATGGACACCACCCTCGAGCATCTGCACAGATGTACGGGCAACTTTAAACCAGAACTTTAAAATTTTTGGTTGAAGTGGAATGGACCAGTTTATATACTGCTACTTTCTGGGCATTATGTTAGAGACATGTAAGTTTTAGATGACCTCTGTCGCCCCCCCCCCCCCGTCCCTGTTGGTCTTGTGAATTTTGTATTCAATCATGCATTTACTAATACAAATGAACATTCATGTTACTTTATGTGTTGGTTTGAATATGCTCGTTCAATCATTCATGTCAAGTCTTTGTTGATGAGTTTGCACAATTTATCTGCAGGACGTACCTAGGCAACTTGTTCGGCTCTCTACACCAGTTGTGGGGCAGTTCTTCAATAGGACTTTAGTCATCAGAGCCAGAAAAACTAAAGGAAGGACGTCAACTTTGGGGCTAAAGCAAGAGGCTTAACAACCAATATTCTAGCGAGTGTGACAGAAGACAATTGTGCTGAGCCGACCAAACAGTAGGAAATCATATCATTTTGTAACATTACACCCTGTGGATCACAAATGATGAATCTATGTTGGAACAGTTTAGAAACAATGATTTTGATGTTAGAAATGTTTCTAACATGTTTGAAGACTAGAAAATATTTAGAACATCACAATGATGTTATAAACAGTTCTAAACAGTTACTTATCACAATTAGAATGTTATAAAAATTTCCAAAATGTTGGAACAAAAGGCAAGAAACACCCTTTTGGTAATGTGGAATTGACTCTAACGCTATTCAATTTAAGGATGAATCTGTCCAGTTGTATTATCTTGTTATTATCATTATTTCTTGGTGTTTCCAAGGGCATTATATAGCGTCCTTGGTGTATCAACAGATGTATTGATTTGATAAACATTTTGGCAAAGTGAAACAGGATTTGTGAGATAAATGGAAGCAATCTTCAACTATTCAAGGTTTGACATTTTGATGTTTGATTCATGATATTTAATGATGCCTCAAATCTAGAAACTAGAGAGGTGTTAGCCATATAGTGCAGTGTTTGTGAGGAGTCATCAGTTTATTTATTGAATCAGGAGCAAGCATGTAGAAACAACAGTGAAGTGAGGTTTAGAACTGTCAGAGAACAATGTAACAATGTAGACCAGAGTGTAATTGTCATTTGTAGTAATGATGTGTAACTTTTTTCTCTTAACTTAGCGAGTTTCGACTCTTTCCACTTGATGCATTTGACACAAAAATAATATAATTGTGTGATTTGTCGTTATGGATGTAAGTATAGCTGTTCAATATTACTAACAGAGCAGTTCCAGGTAATGATTTTTTTAGACTTGCGAGTCTTACAACTATCTAGCCGTTTAATTGTGAGAAAAGTGAAGTAGAGAGTGCCAATTTTGTAGCCTGAGTGTCTAGTTATTTTACGGGCCCTCCCATACCCTCCCTTCAACGGTTTTGGGTATAGGAGCCCCGGAAAACTAACTTTGATAACAATAAGGCTACCAATTCTCCATCACTTAATGAAATGCAAAATGTTGCTGAAATATGAAATGATGCTAGAGTGCATCATCTCTGTGTCCTGTATAATCTTTCGTTGATTTATTAAAGAAAAGCAGAATGTAGCTTTATCGCGCTTTTTTGTTTGTTAACTAATTTGAAAGCACGGAGTTCCTTATATTTGTACAGGAAAGTCCGCTGTATGTTCTAGGACGGATGTTGTTATTTTTCCCTAAAGAGGAATGGTGACTTTTTTTTCTTCAAAATACTGTATTCACGGATGCTCATGGCTTGTTTCAACTGTACAAATTACGATGTTTGAAACCCAACATTAGTCACTTTGATCTTTAAATAACTAAGCTACAGACAAAAGACGAAAGCAAATTGATCTTTGACTCACTTCATGCCTTGGGCTGCATGAAGAAAACAAACATATAGAACTCGTATTGAGTTACTGACGTGGCGTCTAGCCACGAACACGAAATACAGAGATTGCGGATTCAATTCCTGGTATTCCTATCTAGATGTTGTGACCTTGGGAAATACGCTTTAGGGCTGACCTCAGAGTTACGTTGCGCGGCAGAGGGCACGATTTGGGTGTGATTTAAAATCCTGGAAAATCCTCCTAGCCTTTCCTTGATTTTTTTTCCAATCTGGAGACTTTTTGAGTAAGAAGGGACAGGTAGGGTCTAAGCTTTCCTGTTTTGATCAAAATTTGTTCAGTTAAGCAGTTTAGTTGGTGTAAGGACAGGTTTTAGTTGTAGGGTGCTACCGGTTGTATCAAGAGGGAACTGGGTGAAAGGTGAGGTTTCTTTCATAGAGTGAGCTTTTCTCGGAGAATGAGCCGAACAACCCCCTATTTTCTTTCAATGGTTATGGGCTAGACCCTAGTGACTCTCTGGTGAAGAAGAATTTTTAAGATTGAAATATGGGTACTTTTTCTAAGCCTTCATTAAGTGTAATTTTACATGCTTTCCTATGGACAGCCCGAACTTCGATGTCTGCCCTTTACACGACTTCCACGTAAAAGGCAAAGTAACAGTAACAGTAACAGTAACAGACTAACACAGCGGATTAAGACAGTGAAGTTTAATCTACAAAGTAGCATAGATTGCATTGCTTGTGCAGCTAATTTAATGATATAAATGCATTTATTCTAGTGTTACATTCCATCACAAGTCTTGACAATATATCAGGTCTTAACCACTCTTCTGCTGAAAAATCACCATTGTTTTGCATCGTTATCTATGTCATACATGGCCAGTTAACAATCGCATGTGATATCATAAATGTTGCGGATCCAGGGCTTGAAATACTTTTTTCTGCAAACCTGCACAGGTGCAGGTAACATTTGAAATGACCTGCACCTCACAACTTTTATATGCACCTCTCAGAATTTAGGAAGTATTGATCATACTAAAATCTGTTCGGAAAACATTGCCATTATTTCTTTATATGCGGTAACTGTCAATACAGCTAGTAAAAGTCAACATCATGAAACATACGTAATCCCAGTTCATGGACCAGTGCAGGTTAGGTGCAGGTAGACACCAGAAATAACTGCACAGCTTTGATTTTACCTGCACTAATGTGCATATGCAGGTGGTATTTCGGTCCCTGGGATCGATATCATAATTTCATCTACAGAACACATTGATGACACAAAGATGTATATATGTTCCACAATGAGGCTTTTGGCACTTATGCCGTTGTCAGTGAAAAAATAGCTAGTGCAGAACGTCGCATTAAAGCCTTTCTGTCCTATCACAAATCAAGTGTATATATCTAGGGAGATCTTCAGATGGAGTTTTCCCAATCCTTGGTTGCAAGAAACAAAGTGGCCTGGACACAGACATGCACGCACCCATCACGCACGCTCACACATGTACACATAGACATACGCACCGTGACACACACACATGTACACACAAATACTCACACACACACATACACATGTGCACACAAATGTACACATAGACACACAAACACAAACACACATGTACACACAAATACTTTCTCACACACACACACATGTACATACAAACACACATGTACACAAATACACACACACATACACATGTATGTATGTAGGTAGGTAGGTAGGTACACACAAACACACATGTGCACGCGTACACACACACATGTATACATAAACACTTACATACACACACACGTGTACACACACAGAGACACATGCACATGTACACACAAACACACAGACACACGTTACGTGTTACACACACACACTTAGACACACATAAACAGTGTAACGTACACACACGTACACAAATGCTTATCAAGTTATCCTCCTTACGAATATTTCCCATTGATTATGAGTATCAGCGTTCACAACCACACAACTGTTGTAACTACAATTTAGACGACATGCTATAGTACACAGACTAGAAGTCGCCATAGATGTTCAGCTGTTTTCATGCACGTTTTGCCTAGTCAAGATGTTTCCCAAAGATAGTCCACTGACATCGCTGCAAGCCTAAGAATAAAGTTGGAATCACATGAGCGTGTTGTAAGATCATTATTAAGATGTACCTATCGGACAGGACAGGGCCCTTGGTCACAAGGCCAAGGCACGATCCTTTCCTCGGTCCGTCCTGTCGTTCCGTCCTCCAGCGTACATTCTGCTCCCCCGTTGGCGGGTTCCGGATTGTTGCAGGCACGGCTTTGGGTCTGCTCGCCAACGCCACAGGTCACACTGCAGCCCCCATCCACCCATTCGGACCAGCCTCCATCTAGTCGTCATGACATTAAAAAACACAAGAAACTTGCGTGAGTGGAAAAGTGTTATTTATCGCCTTCATAATATTTTCACGAAGCTGAAAACGGTGCGACAATTCAACGACCTGAACACAGACTTCCCGGCTTTATAGATTTCACAGTATTGTACCAATCTTCGTCAAAACGGAGGAAAAGGTATAGCAGATTAGCCTCCATAGCAGGCTTTCTGGGGCCTTTTTTGGCTCATAATACACTTTTGCTGGCCATTTCTATTTGTACTCGGTCGCTGATTGCTGGCGTTTTCTGATTGCCGGCCTCCGAAAGTATTATGAGCAAAAAAAGGCCCCAGAAATCCTGCTATGGAGGCTATAGCAGATATTGACTGACAAAGTCACGGAAGGAAATTTTTCAGATTAGTAATGTTCAAATGGCACTGCAAAATTTACGCCTGGGGTCCAAACGGACCCACTCGGGTGTATTTCCATAAAGCATGGTCTCCTGGGACTGGGCTGCTAAAGAGAAAAAGAGACCACGAAACAATCCTGTCAGGAAGGAAAAAGTCTTTTCCAAAGCGAACTGTCAAGCAAACTTATTTAGTTGGAATGAGTTGAGTGTGAGATTATTAGCCATGTACCTATCGGACACGGTCCTTGGTCACAAGGCCAAGGTACGATCCTTTCCTCGGTCCGTCCTGTCGTTCCGTCCTCCAGCGTACATTCTGCTCCCCCGTTGGCGGGTTCCGGATTGTTGCAGGTACGGCTTTGGGTCTGCTCGCCAACGCCACAGGTCACACTGCAGTCGGCATCACCCATTTCGGACCAGCCCCCATCTAGTCGGCATGACATAAGGAAGCACAAGAAACATGTGTGACTGGAAAAGTGTCTGATATTCTGGCTGATATGCAAACTGATTTCGCTGCAAGCATTACCATAAAGCTGGAATGAAGTGAATGTTTTGTCAGATTGGTTAACCATGTACCTATCGGGCAGGGTCCTTGGTTACAAGGCCAAGGTACGATCCTTTCCTCGGTCCGTCCTGTCGTTCCGTCCTCCAGCGTACATTCTGCTCCCCCGTTGGCGGGTTCCGGATTGTTGCAGGTACGGCTTTGGGTCTGCTCGCCAACCCCACAGGTCACACTGCAGTCCCCATCCACCCAGTCGGACCAGCCACCATCTGTTCGTCATGACATTGAGAAGCACAAGAAACATGTGTGACTGGAAAAGTGTCTGATATTCTGGCTGATATGCAAACTGATTTCGCTGCAAGCATTACCATAAAGCTGGAATGAAGTGAATGTTTTGTTAGATTGGTTAACCATGTACCTATCGGACAGGGTCCTTGATCACAAGGCCAAGGTACGGTCCTTTCCTCGGTCCGTCCTGCCGTTCCGTCCTCCAGCGTACATTCTGCTCCCCCGTTGGCGGGTTCCGGATTGTTGCAGGCACGGCTTTGGGTCTGCTCGCCAACGCCACAGGTCACACTGCAGTCCCCATCCACCCATTCGGACCAGCCCCCATCTAGTCGTCATGACATTAAGAAAAACAATGGAAATATGTTATTTATCGAATAAAACTCACTCCTCTGCCGGCTAAACTCCTTCCCCAGTTTACGTTACTGTCTTAAACCACCGAAAGTGTGCTTGGAGATTACCATAACAATCCTGACGACTCTAGTGTCGAGGAAGCAAAAGTCTATTTCCAAGTGAGTTGTCAGGCGGTAAGCAAACATATTTAGCTGTAGACAACATGTAGTAGCATATACCTATCGGGCAGGGTCCTTGGTCACAAGGCCAAGGTACGGTCCTTTCCTCGGTCCGTCCTGTCGTTCCGTCCTCCAGCGTACATTCTGCTCCCCCGTTGGCGGGTTCCGGATTGTTGCAGGTACGGCTTTGGGTCTGCTCGCCAACGCCACAGGTCACACTGCAGTCCCCATTCACCCATTCGGACCAGCCCCCATCTGCTCATCATAAAATTGAGAAGTACAAGAAACATATGTGACTAGAAAAATGACTGATATTCTGGCTGATATGCAAACTCATTTCGCTGCAAGCATTACCATAAAGCTGGAATGAAGTAAATATTTTGTTAGATTGCTTAACCATTTACCTATAGGGCAGGGTCCTCGGTCACAAGGCCAAGGTACGATCCTTTCCTCGGTCCGTCCTGCCGTTCCGTCCTCCAGCGTACATTCTGCTCCCCCGTTGGCGGGTTCCGGATTGTTGCAGGTACGGCTTTGGGTCTGCTCGCCAACGCCACAGGTCACACTGCAGTCCCCATCCACCCATTCGGACCAGGCTCCATCTAGTCGTCATGACATCGAGAAACACAAGAAACATGTGTGAGTAAACAGGCGACAGTTTAATTACGGACAAACACTCTGATTCCGGAAAACCTTAATAATTTCAAAATAGATTGGCCAGATGAAATAACATCCATTGGCATAATACCGGTCGGTTTACTGCAATTTCTCAAGCAATGCTAATTTGGCAAATGATCAACGCATCATTTTCTCCAGTTACATGTTGCTGTTACAGCTTACCTTTGCCACTTCTTCTGTGTAAATTATTTTGTCTCTCTGGTCCTGCTAAAAACATAATATCGTAATTGGAACACACCGCGGAATTGCACGGAGAACGGGCGCGTGGTTGGAAGGGGGTGCACTATACCGGCCGAACGAAACACGGCACAATTAACTGCCGCTATGTCCCTTTATACATCCTCTGTTGTTCCTTTCTTTCCCGTTAGTAGTTGCACAAAACAAAAATCTGCATGAGCATACAAAAAGTCATGAGAAAATGGGCGTATACTGACAAGAATTTTCATTTAATTTTGGTCCGTCACAACCGCTATGACGTAAAACTTTACTGCTGGCCGTAGCATTAAAAATGGCGGGAAAATGGCGGCGTACGTTCAATTTGACCCATTCAGCCGTAGATCCGGGCGATAATGCAACGGTTCCTCACACTTTTACACGAGTTGTAGGTCACCAAAAGAAATTCAAGATTGCTGTTGAATCATGCTCGTCTTGTGCCGTGAGCACATGTGATTATTATCTACAAATCTGGCGATGAACGTGACAGTGTGTTTGTCCCACGACGAGCTCGCCTGCCCCGAAAATGAC
>NC_049995.1:2154600-2203891 GCF_000003815.2 Branchiostoma floridae | reverse complement strand
ATGTTCAGGGATCCATAATTCACAGGAGGCAGGGCCCACAGCCAGAATTCTGGTGGAATCTCCAGATTTCTGCAGAATTGGCTTTCTTCATGGAGACATGTAAGTGCACAAAATCCTGTCGACTCTAGTGTCGAGGAAGCAAAAGTCTATTTCCATGTGAGTTGTCAATGAGTTGAGTGTTATGTGAGATTATTAGCCATGTACCTATCGGACACGGTCCTTGGTCACAAGGCCAAGGTACGATCCTTTCCTCGGTCCGTCCTGCCGTTCCGTTCTCCAGCGTACATTCTGCTCCCCCGTTGGCGGGTTCCGGATTGTTGCAGGTCCGGCTTTGGGTCTGCTCGCCAACGCCACAGGTCACACTGCAGTCCCCATCCACCCAGTCGGACCAGCCACCATCTGCTCATCATGTCATCAAGAAATACAACAATTATGCGTGAATGGAAATTTGATTGATATGCAAACTGATTTCGCTGCAAGCATTCACAGGCCCCCAGTTTCCACTAGACGGCGATCGCGCTGCGCTCTCTCTGCGACCTACATAGAATATATGTAACCTTCGCTTTACACTGGGTATATCATAGGGAACCTGAAAGTATGACTGAGAAGACAACAAAACACACAAAGTGTAAAAAAATTAGTTTCTTTTCTATAGAATTCGTTGAGCGATCTGTCAAATTTTAGGTCGCAGAGAGAGCGCGGCGAGAGCGCCGTCCGAGTAAAAAGGCGGTATTAAGCTGGAATGAAGTGACTGTTTTGTTAGATTGGTTAACCATGTACCTATTGGACAGGGTCCTTGGTCACAAGGTACGGTCCTTTCTTCGGTCCGTCCTGTCGTTCCGTCCTCCAGCATACATTCTGCTCCCCCGTTGGCGGGTTCCGGATTGTTGCAGGTACGGCTTTGGGTCTGCTCGCCAACGCCACAGGTCACACTGCAGCCCCCATCCACCCATTCGGACCAGCCCCCATCTAGTCGTCATGACATTAAAAAACACAAGAAACTTGCGAGTGTGGAAATTATTTGTCCCCTTCATGATATTTTCACGAAGCTGAAAACAGTGCGACAATTCATCGAACTGAACACAGACTTCCCTTGATAGATTTCACAGTATTGTACCAATCTTCGTCAAAACGCAGGAGAAGGTATAACAGATATTGACTGACAAAGTCACGGAAGGAATTTTTCTTCAGATTAAAAATGTTCAAATGGCACTGCAAAATTTACGCGGACCCCACTCGGGTGTTACACCATAAAACATGGTCTCCTGGGTCGACTGGGCTGCTAAAGAGAAAAAGAGACCACGAAACAATCCTGTCAAGAAAGAAAAGGTCTCTTTCCAAGCGAACTGTCCAGCAAACTTATTTAGCTGGAAAGAAATACGTGTTGTGTGAGATTATTAGCAATATACCTATCGAACAGGGTCCTTGGTCACAAGGTACGATCCTTTCCTCGGTCCGTCCTGTCGTTCCGTCCTCCAGCGTACATTCTGCTCCCCCGTTGGCGGGTTCCGGATTGTTGCAGGTACGGCTTTGGGTCTGCTCGCCAACGCCACAGGTCACACTGCAGCCCCCATCCACCCATTCGGACCAGCCTCCATCTAGTCGTCATGACATTAAAAAACACAAGAAACTTGCGTGAGTGGAAAAGTGTTATTTATCGCCTTCATAATATTTTCACGAAGCTGAAAACAGTGCGACAATTCAACGAACTGAACACAGACTTCCCGGCTTTATAGGATTATAGATTTCACAGTATTGTACCAATCTTCGTCAAAACGCAGGCAAAGGTATAGCAGATTAGCCTCCATAGCAGGCTTTCTGGGGCCTTTTTTGGCTCATGAAACACTTGTGCTGGCCATTTCTATTTGTACTCGGTCGCTGATTGCTGGCGTTTTCTGATTGCCGGCCTCCGAAAGTATTATGAGCAAAAAAAAAAGGCCCCAGAAATCCTGCTATGGAGGCTATAGCAGATATTGACTGACAAAGTCACGGAAGGAAATTTTTCAGATTAGTAATGTTCAAATGGCACTGCAAAATTTACGCCTGGGGTCCAAACGGACCCCACTCGGGTGTATTTCCATAAAGCATGGTCTCCTGGGACTGGGCTGCTTAAAGAGAAAAAGAGACCACGAAACAAACCTGTCATGAAAGAAAAAGTCTTTTCCAAAGCGAACTGTCAAGCAAACTTATTTAGCTGGAATGAGTTGAGTGTTATGTGAGATTATTAGCCATGTACCTATCGGACACGGTCCTTGGTCACAAGGCCAAGGTACGATCCTTTCCTCGGTCCGTCCTGCCGTTCCGTTCTCCAGCGTACATTCTGCTCCCCCGTTGGCGGGTTCCGGATTGTTGCAGGTCCGGCTTTGGGTCTGCTCGCCAACGCCACAGGTCACACTGCAGTCCCCATCCACCCAGTCGGACCAGCCACCATCTGCTCATCATGTCATCAAGAAATACAACAATTATGCGTGAATGGAAATTTGATTGATATGCAAACTGATTTCGCTGCAAGCATTCACAGGCCCCCAGTTTCCACTAGACGGCGATCGCGCTGCGCTCTCTCTGCGACCTACATAGAATATATGTAACCTTCGCTTTACACTGGGTATATCATAGGGAACCTGAAAGTATGACTGAGAAGACAACAAAACACACAAAGTGTAAAAAAATTAGTTTCTTTTCTATAGAATTCGTTGAGCGATCTGTCAAATTTTAGGTCGCAGAGAGAGCGCGGCGAGAGCGCCGTCCGAGTAAAAAGGCGGTATTAAGCTGGAATGAAGTGACTGTTTTGTTAGATTGGTTAACCATGTACCTATTGGACAGGGTCCTTGGTCACAAGGTACGGTCCTTTCTTCGGTCCGTCCTGTCGTTCCGTCCTCCAGCACACATTCTGCTCCCCCGTTGGCGGGTTCCGGATTGTTGCAGGTACGGCTTTGGGTCTGCTCGCCAACGCCACAGGTCACACTGCAGTCCCCATCCACCCATTCGGACCAGCCCCCATCTAGTCGTCATGACATTAAAAAACACAAGAAACTTGCGAGTGTGGAAATTATTTGTCCCCTTCATGATATTTTCACGAAGCTGAAAACAGTGCGACAATTCATCGAACTGAACACAGACTTCCCTTGATAGATTTCACAGTATTGTACCAATCTTCGTCAAAACGCAGGAGAAGGTATAACAGATATTGACTGACAAAGTCACGGAAGGAATTTTTCTTCAGATTAAAAATGTTCAAATGGCACTGCAAAATTTACGCGGACCCCACTCGGGTGTTTTTCCATAAAACATGGTCTCCTGGGTCGACTGGGCTGCTAAAGAGAAAAAGAGACCACGAAACAATCCTGTCATGAAAGAAAAAGTCTTTTCCAAAGCGAACTGTCAAGCAAACTTATTTAGCTGGAATGAGTTGAGTGTTATGTGAGATTATTAGCCATGTACCTATCGGACACGGTCCTTGGTCACAAGGCCAAGGTACGATCCTTTCCTCGGTCCGTCCTGCCGTTCCGTCCTCCAGCGTACATTCTGCTCCCCCGTTGGCGGGTTCCGGATTGTTGCAGGTACGGCTTTGGGTCTGCTCGCCAACGCCACAGGTCACACTGCAGTCCCCATCCACCCATTTGGACCAGCCTCCATCTAGTCGTCATGACATTAAGAAATACAAGGAAGATTTGTTAGTGTTAGTATGGCATTTGTAACCTCCATAATGTTGCTTCAGACTGTATGCGTCCACTTGAAAAGCTGAATATATCTAATACGAGATTAAACTGACAATCCAACATAGCAAGGCTACTTAAAATACTGTTAATGTATCTAGAGATTGTTTTTACAGATGCACAGCAAAACGGAAAGTTGGCCAGAATTCAGAATTCGTCATATTATCTTCCGCTTAGGTCTCGCTGTGAATTCGTACAGATTTATCCTATGATTGATTGGCAGAATCTTGAAAATCATCAAGCATTAGTCATTCAAGTCCTTTCCATGTTCATATTTTCTGACATTATTCCAGGAGTGACGCTTTCACAGACTTACACCATAAAACATGGTCTCCTGGGACTGGGCTGCTAAAGAGAAAAAGAGACCACGAAACAATCCTGTCAAGAAAGAAAAGGTCTCTTTCCAAGCGAACTGTCCAGCAAACTTATTTAGCTGGAAAGAAATACGTGTTGTGTGAGATTATTAGCAATATACCTATCGAACAGGGTCCTTGGTCACAAGGTACGATCCTTTCCTCGGTCCGTCCTGTCGTTCCGTCCTCCAGCGTACATTCTGCTCCCCCGTTGGCGGGTTCCGGATTGTTGCAGGTACGGCTTTGGGTCTGCTCGCCAACGCCACAGGTCACACTGCAGCCCCCATCCACCCATTCAGACCAGTCCCCATCTAGTCGTCATGACATTGAGAAACACAAGAAACATGTGTGACTGGAAAACTGACTGATGTGCAATCTGCTTTCGCTGCAAGCATTATCATAAAGCTGGAATGAAGTGAATGTTTTGTTAGATTGCTTAACGATGTACCTATCGGACAGGGTCCTTGGTCACAAGGCACGATTCTTTCCTCAGTCCGTCCTGTCGTTCCGTCCTCCAGCGTACATTCTGCTCCCCCGTTGGCGGGTTCCGGATTGTTGCAGGTACGGCTTTGGGTCTGCTCGCCAACGCCACAGGTCACACTGCAGTCCCCATCCACCCATTCGGACCAGCCACCATCTAGTCGTCATGACATTGAGAAACACAAGAAACATGTGTGACTGGAAAACTGACTGATATTCAGGCTGATATGCAAACTGATTTCGCTGCAAGCATTACCATAAAGCTGGATTGAAGTGAATGTTTTGTTAGATTAGTTAACCATGTACCTATCGGACAGGGTCCTTGGTCACAAGGTACGATCTTTTCCTCGGTCAGTCCAGTTTGTTTTCTATACAATTCGTTGAGCGATCTGTCAAACTTTAGGTCGCAGAGAGAGCGTGGCGTAAGCGCCGTCCTAGTGGAAAGGCGGTATTAAGCTGGAATGAAGACTTGAATGAAGTGACTGTTTTGTTAGATTGCTTAACGATGTACCTATCGGACAGGTTCCTTGGTCACAAGGCCAAGGTACGATCCTTTCCTCGGTCCGTCCTGTCGTTCCGTCCTCCAGCGTACATTCTGCTCCCCCGTTGGTGGGTTCCGGATTGTTGCAGGTCCGGCTTTGGGTCTGCTCGCCAACGCCACAGGTCACACTGCAGTCCCCATCCACCCATTCGGACCAGCCCCCATCTAGTTGTCAAGACATTGAGAAATACAAGAAATATGCGTGAGTGGAAATCTGACCGATATGCAAACTGGTTTCGCTACAAGCATATAGGCCCCTTTCCACTCGACGGCGATCGCGCTGCGCTCTCTCTGCGACCTAAATAGAATATGTGTAACCTTCGCTTTCACACTGGGTATATTTTACGAAACGTAAAAGTGTGACTGAGAAGACAACAAAACACACAAAGTGTAAAGAAATTAGTTTCTTTTCTATAGAATTCGTTGAGCGATCTGTCAAATTTAAGGTCGCAGAGAGAGCGCCGCGTGAGCGCCATCCTATTGGAAATGCGGTATTAAGCTGGAATGAAGTGAATTTTTTGTTAGATTGGTTAACCATATACCTATTGGGCAGGGTCCTTGGTCACAAGGCCAAGGTACGATCCTTTCCTCGGTCCGTCCTGCCGTTCCGTCCTCCAGCGTACATTCTGCTCCCCCGTTGGCGGGTTCCGGATTGTTGCAGGTACGGCTTTGGGTCTGCTCGCCAACGCCACAGGTCACACTGCAGTCCCCATCCACCCATTCGGACCAGCCCCCATCTAGTTGTCATGACATTGAGAAGCACAAGAAAACATGCGTGAGTGGAAATCTGACTAATATGCAAACTGATTTCGCTGCAACCATTATCATGAAGCTGGAAAATGTATATTTGGGGCTGCTGTATCATTAAAAAAAGGAAGGGAACATGGGTCACACAAAACAGTTTATTTAGCAAAGATATGAGTGGTCCAGAAGAATCCATTCTGGTATAAGTGGGCAAAAATAAGTTAAAATCAATTTTGTGGTGGGCTGATCATGATGTTTTGTTTTAGGTCAAATTCTGTAGAAAGGCTGATATGGAACATTACATTTCGCATGGGGTTGAATATGGATTGAAATATGCTGTATTTGTTTACGAGCAAATGTCGGCCATTCTAGTATTTAAATTGTTTTCGCTGCAAGCCTAAGAATAAAGTTGGAATCAAATAAGCATGATGTTAGATCATTAAGACGTACCTATCGGACACGGTCCTTGGTCACAAGGTACGATCCTTTCCTCGGTCCGTCCTATCGTTCCGTCCTCCAGCGTACATTCTGCTCCCCCGTTGGCGGGTTCCGGATTGTTGCAGGTACGGCTTTGGGTCTGCTCGCCAACGCCACAGGTCACACTGCAGTCCCCATCCACCCATTCGGACCAGCCACCATCTAGTCGTCATGACATCGAGAAATGGGAGAAAGATATGGCATTAATTGTGAGCATAATGTTTTCTATACCCTTAAATACGTGGTGCATTTGAACAAGGAGCTTTTATCAGTCAGTTTTATCAGTCTGATAAAAGCTCCTTGATTTGAATGACTGTGGCAAGCTTTGTTCTCGCAAATTAGTGAAGCTACTGTCCATATTATCAACAAAAGGGAAGACTTTGCAAAGTAGGACAGAACTGCTGTTAACTTATTAACCCTTTTGGACAATTGAAGAATATCGTGACTGCAATATTCTTTAATTTGACGTAGTTCAGACTTATTACAAGTATTATCTAAAATCCGGCTTGTGGTAACTTGGAATTGAAAGGTTTTTTTGCATTGTTTATACGTGGTGATCAGGAAATAACATTTTAGATACTACTTGGGAATAAAAATGACGACTCTTAAGATCTTGGTCTTTGGCACTTTGGAGAACCTTTAAAAGCTAGACTAAAATGGAGACTCTGAGTGCATTTCGTCTCGATTTGTGCTAAGTAAAGGCGTGGTGACTTACTACTGCATTGTGGACATCGCATCGGATTCCCCCTCCAGTGACTGTTTCTGCAGTATTGTCTCTTGTTGCTTTCGGGTGGAGAGCTACAGCCGGCGGGGCACTCGAGCAAGCAGACTGTTCCGGACGGATACAAATCTTGTCCTGTACAGTTGCTGGACTCGTAAGTAGCTGGAATTCCCGGAGGGCGACAAGGACGACCTTAAAAGAAGATTTTGATAGAACGTGTTTGTATCTCGTTGCTTTCAGTAGACGAGAGGGTGGAGAAGGAATTACACACCCCTCCTTCACCATTAAAAGTCATGTGCAGGTCACGCAAACACGTTGCCTGCTCATTTGTCGAATCGACGGAGAATCCCAAAGAAAATAATAAAGAAGTTTATTTGCAAGTTCAGTTCGTGCCGAGGGCTATTTGCAAGTACACCGTATAAACAAGTGACAAATGACAGTTATGAACAATATTCTACTGTAATACTAGTGTTGACTATTTCTAAACAGGTTGGGTTTGACTTCTTTTTGGAAGCAGAGGGAGACGAAAAGGCACACCTTTTCTACAATTTGTGGGTTCTGCGATTTCAAGAGAAAAGTGGCTTTCTGTTCGTCTCTCAATGTGGGGAAGTTGGGACAAGTCTTTGTGGCTTCTCTAAACAGAGTGATTCTTTCGGTTTGGTTGAATGGACATTTTGAAATAAAATATGTTTCGCCTCCCACTGCTTTAGATGTACAATATTTACAAATTCTTTCACACACTGGTAATCTCTTATATATATATATGATAGTAATAATGAGTCGTCAATTGCTCACAGTTGCATTTAAGTCCACGTCCCCCTTTCCACGGTCTGCTAGACCTAGGCCTGCACGTCCTTCTTGACTTGCCCTTGTCTTCCTCGCATCCAAAGTTGCACCTACAGTAGCACGTGGTCCCCTTCTTGTATCCTTCAGTAGGCGATGGAACGGGAACAGCATCTCCAGTCTTGTCATAGCAGTCGGTACAATCCGCGTTCGTCAAATCCAGGGGGGTACATCTCACTGCATGGTATGTAATGAAACTATTTTTATGGTTTAGGTGGTGGTGGAAATCAAAATCAAACAGATCAAGAATTCCCACGTCGATCATGTCTGTGACGCTTACACAATCTTGTAACGTTAGTTCCCCTTTATTCGCTTGCTTACCTATATCAGTCGTCTAAACAACAGGATATTCAGGAATATCAAGTCGACGGACGGTGGTTTCAAGCTGCAATATCTTCAAAATATTGCAGTTTAAAACTACCATTCATCGAAGTGATATCCCAAAATATCCTGCTTTTCAACAAACCGAATATGGTTTACCGGCGGATAAAGGTGACCCAGCGTTATATAAAATTCATAAAACTTCACAAATGCATATGTTAAAACGATAACAACACCAAAGAAGACAAAAAAAGACAATAAACCGAGATTCGGTTTTTGAGATTCTGCTACTCTCAGTTTATCGTCTCTTTTTTCATTAGCTGTTGACAGAAGAAACAGGAACAGGCCAGTACAACAATGTGTTGTTTTCACAGGTTCAAGAGTGCGTTCTTTTTATAACTATAGGTTTTATTTATAGCTTAATACTTCCCACAGTAGTCTGTGTAACGCAAACTCCGCTATCCGGAGCTTGTAGCAATGTACGACGGGCCTGACTAGCGCGATTAAATCAGGCTATTCCCACAGCATTTGGTAAATCAATGCTCATTACAGAAATGTTACTATGTTGTACCTTTACCTACCATGTTAAGGTATAACATGGTAAATAGAGCAAAGGAGTAAATAAATGATTAACTTAAACGTACGGTTTTTCTTTTTCTTCCTGCAAAGACCTGGGCTTACAATGATCGAAACTGCGAGGAGAAAAACGTAGCCAGCACAAGCTCTGTAAGACAGAAACAAAGTAATGTGAATCCGTTTTCAAACATCCAAGGCCTTCCCAAGACTTTGACCCTGTCCACTCGCATTTAGTCAAATCCCACTATATAAGGCGCTAACGTTACCGCGTATAATTACAGATAATTTTCCCCGAAAACATAACCTCCATGACATTTCATGGAGGTTATAAACACACGTACACGGAGTCTACAAAGCATCCCAGGGTGCACCCCAGGGACCACCACCTTAAATGAATGAATGAAGATGAATGACCTTTATTGTACATTTGTGCTCAAACAAGCTAAGTACAGGTCGTAGCGCTAGTGATAAGGTACAATGTTGACAAAAAGGTATCTTATCATCTCTACATATGCTAACACATTGTATGTACAAGTTCCAAATACCAAACCATACACACCCACACGGACACCTACAGATTTCCATTTGTTTTCTAGAACTATTCCTAAGTGGAATGCCCTTAATAGGCCCTTGATAAAGAAGGTACTAAGAATTGATAAACAGATTTGCATCGCATTTATCAAATCTTCGAAACACCTCGGCAAGCCTGAAAAATTTGAAAATATCTTGAAAAATATCTCACTATCCACTCCCCCTAATTCTAAACGGCACAATTATCAAACGCAATTATGTATATCGCCCGAGGTACAGCCCGACCGCGGGTAGGATCGACTGAAGGCTGGAGGGCGATCCGACCCACAGGAGGGCCGAGCCGAGGGCGATACGGAATACCCCGTGTTGTATCTTATTCAAATTTATATCGTGCCAACCCGACAAAACTCAAGATTATTGCGAAAAAAGAGCAAAAGACGTGACATCAACAACACGTCGCGTTGACATTCGTCAATTCGAACAAAAAAAAAAACGGACAAAGGAACGAATCAATTTACCAAGGAGGATAAGACCACCATTTCTACCCTTGGTGAACCAACAGCTACAAATATCCCCTCCCTTAACATCACAGTGTGTTGTCAACATCATTATGTTCGAATTTTCGACCTGAGGTACCAGCCCGACCGCGGGTCGGATCACCCTCCCTTCTTACTACGGGAGGGCTGGGACCGAGGGTGATACGGAGTATGTAGTTTTGTATCATATCTATGTAGTACCCACCGGAGAAAACACATATTTCAACGCGAAATGCGCCAGAAGTCAAGAAACTTTGGGGCTTCGAACAAAGTTGTAACAACAATAATTCCAACGTTCGAATCCGGTCTTTGAATTTTGCTTAGTGTGCGTTCGATTCATTCGATGGAAATCCGTGTGATAACGTTACAAGTAGAACCCTATTTGATAACCCAATGTATCAAAAAAAAAAAAAAAAATCATCCGGTCCGGAACAACCGTATTAAACGATACCACCGCCCAAGTATAACATAGATCCATTCATCTTTCCAGCTCACGTTTTTTCTTAGTTATGACGCAGCTAAATATAAATGTAGAATACAACACGGTGTATTCCGTATCACCCGAGGTATCAGCCCGACCGCGGGTCGGATCGCCCGACAGCCGAAGGCCGGAGGGTGATCCGACCCGCGGGAGGGCTGGGACCGAGTTGTATTTTATTTATGTCATACCCACCTGAGAAAACCCATGTTTTGATGCGAAATGCGCCAGAAGTTGAACAAGTTTGGTGCCCTCGAACAAAAAGTGTTACAACATCAATGTTCCAACGTCCGAATCAGGTATTCGAATTTTCGACGGCGCCGCAATCGGCGTGCACGTGGGCAGGGTACGTTCGACTTATTCAATGGATCATGGAAGCCTGTGTGATACAAACTCGAAGCCTGTGTGATACAGCTTTTTATCACTAGGTCAGGAACACCTGTATCGAACGTTATCGCGGCCCAGGTATGACATAAACACGCTTAGTACTGGTCTCGATACGTTTCAAGTCCCCGGACGGTAAATCATAATCTGTTTCAAGTTCTGTCAAATTTCCACAAAATGAGGGTAAACATGTTTATAAGCTAAGATGACAAAAAAAGAATAGAGAAAGTCCCTACCTCATTATCGTGTGGATGCACCTTCGTCGATAGGTGTTTCACTCAAGAAATCTGCGACTAAAATAATCATCTAGGCGCGATGCAGAAAATGTCAAGGTAGCTTATATAATTGCTAGGTCTGACGCGCATAGATAATTGGTCAGGTCTAAGGTCATGTTGCACGCAACCAGGTGTGCTTATTTTGACATTTAACTTTTTGACCTAACCTGTACAAACATAATTGTTTTGTAGTTACTACAAAGCAACAGCATGTATGTTAAATATATAGTTTAAATATGCACGCAGATCGTACCTCTTTCTATCAAAACCCCTCAAAACGATCATGATATCCAAACTCAATTGACAACAAGAACGTGCTTAAGGTGGCATCTCACTGCACTTGGGGCACCGGTGCGGCACTGCGGGGTTCGTAGATGAGTCATCGAATTTCAGAGATAAAGAACGAAGTTTCGTAGGTTTTGTGATTTTGTTTGGTCTTATAAGTCATACCTTTACGTATTACGTAATATCTAAGTTATAAAACATCGTAGAAAATAACAAAACAGTGCCTCAGTGAACGAACCCCGCAGTGACGCGCTGGTACCCCAAGTGCAGTGAGATACCACCTTAATTTGGGTATGTGTGTACAAAGAGTGTTTATGTGTTGACTTCAATGATCCTTTACCTTTGTACTAATTTGCTCAGTCAGCGTCTCTAACGATGATTGATTTAACTTTGCTGAGAAGGGTTGGCCAGGCTCACCTTAGATGTTTGTACAGGTTAGGCCAAAAGAAGGGAGTGTTTATTTGCCAAAAAAAAGTCCAAGCATTCTGGCAATCCTTTGTATCATTAGCTTTTGGTCGCCCGTCAAATGTTTATGACTATCCAATCTGCTGCCATTGCCACCTCCCAGCGGTCGTACGCGTGTCTGCAGGAGTAAAAGGTCTTTGCCTGTTTGCCCTCTTATTTCATATCATAATTAACTATACATTTATCAATACTGACAACCCTACCAGGTAAGACGGAATTTCTGTACGCTTGATTTAGTGGGATGATAGTGGGGGTTTGCGTCATATCGTTGGCATCCATTTGTTTCGAAAGACAATGGTAGGCAGACAGGGTTGGTTAGGCGACCCGTCTGCCTGGCCTGCACACTTTTTTTAAGGTGAAGGAGGGATGTGCACATTCTTCTCCACCCTCTCGTCCACTGGCATACTAAGTCCTACAGGGGCAAGAACTGCGTGCAACGTGTAAGACGGCCCCAGCAGATGCAGGTTTGTTGTTTGGAGTTTCCGTCTCCTAGGAGGACTTCCGACCAAGGATGCAAGGGGTTCCTCCTACCCGACTCGTGTATAGCGGGTGCGACATACCCGAACATGCCCCTATGACCTGACACTGCCACACAGGCCTGTCACTGTCACTAGCCGCAGCTAGGTACTCATTTACACCTGAGTCAAGTGAGGAAAGCCGTGTAAAGTGCCTTTCCCAAGGGCACAAGATCGATGACACCGATATTGGCGAACTAAGGACCTCTTGGGCCTGAGCCCAACGCGCTGCCGATTGCGCCACGCGTTCTCACAATCGTATTACCAGATATAATTTTGACGAAATTATACAATACAGTAACGTCACGTTATCACGAAAATTTGAACACACGTAAACGTTTTTGATATAATTCCAAGTTTGTATCTAGCTTGTCGCGAAGGCTTCCATCTTGCCTGCTACGGTTATATTGCTATTTAGGACTTTTTTAGGATATCTTAATTAAGAAACCAATGGATACGCAAATCCAATTTTGGGCCCTGTACGGTCGTTCTGAGATCGGCGTCTAGTGGAAAATGTGTCTTATCCTCAACATTGGAGAAGCAAAGAAGTCAAGCAACACTTGACTATACACTAGGGATGGGTATCGGTACAACGAACCGGTACAAAACCGGTTTTTCTTATTGAACCGGTCCAGAAAGACCGGACCTGAAAAAATTAGGCGGACCGGATGTTGGACCGATTAGAAAATTAACAGTTTATTTTATCAGGCATTCACACGTTTTGGCGCTTGTAGGTGGAAGAAAATAACAAGAGTGAAGTAGAGTAGAGTTTATAGTAACTTCTACTAAATTTTACAGCCAATTACACAGTTGCAAATAGCGTTGTAGGATTTTAAAACGCCAGTGTAAGTCTAATACTCCACCCAACAGATTTCTTTGTAGTGAAATGGGCCATTGGTATGAATCATACTGAATCAGGTCCAGGTTCAGGTCCGGACCTGGACCTGATCCTTTGGACCTGAACCGGACCTGGACCTGAATTTTCTGTACCGGTACCCAGCCCTACTATACACTAATGGTGAAATGGAAGGTGCGATGGTTTTAGAACCAAAACATATTTCTTGAAGACAGCAGTCGTATTTCAGCTGTGTGCCGTCACCAAAACTATACAGTAAAATGCACAGCAGGGTACAGCTATTCACCATGCCAATTGATGGTGTTCAAATGTAGTATTTTTTTCTTCAAGTTGGAAAAATGGGTAGAAATTCTGGCAGTTTAATTTTGGGGTTAATGTGACTGGGGAGGGTTTTTACTTTCTGATTATGGACAAAAAGCTATTTTTTCTGGTGTTTATCAGGGGATATAAAGGTGGGACTATTTCCTAGTTGTGCCAGGGCCCCTTCCCGTGTTGGTGGTTATTAGGGTTTTGGTGTGTTTTTCTGCAAATCACACCGTAAGATTTCTAAGACCTTCTAATGACAGTGGGACTTTATCCAAGCTGATGAGACAATGGGCTTTCATATGAGGGTAAGTTTGTTTGTCGGTAACGTCAGAAAGGTGAGTTATTGGCACTGTCTTCTTGTGCCTTTTGTGTACATTTCAGTAGGCCAGGGATTGCCTGGCAGCTCCCCACCGCGTGCAAGCGAAATTTTGTTTGGGCCCTTCTTTCCCGACAGGCATTGCGGGGGGTCATTGACCTCTTATCTAGATCACGAGACGTCCCTAGGATTTTTCCTACAAGACAATTGAAAGGTTTTCAGAGAACAACTTTTGCCAGCGCAATTGATTTTAAACAGCGACGGTTGGTCCCAAGTCTGACACAAGATGAAGCTGGTCGTGTTTTGTCTGGCAGTTGTTGCCCTTGTTTACAGTGCGCAGGTCTGTTCTATTGCATTATGTTCTATATGTTGTCGTAGATGGTGATGTTGTATATGTTGTACGTATGATAGCTATTCATATACCTGTCTTACCAACATGTTCTGGCAGCCGACTCTGGTCACAATCTTTTTACCTCCGTGAACTCGAACTAGTCGGTGTAAAGCAAACTCCGCTATCCGGAGCTGGTAGGCTCCTCCCCGCGACAATGTAGGACGGGCCTAAGAAGCGCAATTAAATCAGGCTAAACTCGAACGGATTGTGTTAGAAATCTGTCTGTAGTTATTTGAATACACTGTCATTGAGTAGCAAGAAGTGATTGGGAAGATGATAGCAAACTTGGATTTAGCAGAGTAGCAGACTCTTGAATTCAGAGCTGATGGAAATCTCATAAATCAGACATTACAATCCATAGGCTCAATTGATAGTTGAAGAAGCTTAATTATTCAGGGAGACGTTTGCTCTGTCCAAGATCCTTGCTATGTCTATCTATTATCAATAATCATTATCAAAATGTATTCTTAGTTATATCACAGTTAGATAATTTCCATACATAGTTTATGTAGGACCAGTCGTAATATTGTAATGAGGATATTGCAGTTGTTAATTGCACCATACTTAAGTGATTAATATGTACATGTCTGACACAATTGCACGGACCAATAATACTGTCGGTATGATAGAACGGTTAGAGCGTTTTATTTGCCGGGGATTGAAATGTACAACATGAAACAGGTATATCCGAAGACCGTGGATTGATGAATTCCACAGCTGTGATATTCATCACTTAGATGATGAATTCCACAGCTGTGAAAATGATGAATTCCACAGCTGTGATATTCATCACTTAGATGATGAATTCCACAGCTGTGAAAATGATGAATTCCACAGCTGTGATATTCATCACTTAGATGATGAATTCCGCAGCTATGGAATTAATCAATAGTGCTGTGGGATTCATCGATCTACTGATGAATCCAACGCCACTTCCGTCCCTTATACTGGCGATCGACCGTGGGATTCATCGATCTACTGATGAATCCAACGCCACTTCCGGCCCTAATACTGGCGATCGGCCGTGAGATTCATCGATCTACTGATGAATCCAACGCCATTCTCGTCCCTTATACTGGCGATCGGCCGTGGGATTCATCGATCTACTGATGAACCCAACGCCACTTCCATCTCTAATACTGGCGATCGGCCGTGGGATTCATCGATCTACTGATGAAACCAACGCCACTTCTGTCCCTAATACTGGCGATCGACAGCTGTGATATTCATCACTTAGATGATGAATTCCGCAGCTATGGAATTAATCAATAGTGCTGTGGGATTCATCGATCTACTGATGAACCCAACGCCACTTCCGTCCCTTATACTGGCGATCGGCCGTGGGATTCATCGATCTACTAATGAATCCAACGCCACTTCCGTCCCTAATACTGGCGATCGGCCGTGGGATTCATCGATCTACTGATGAATCCAACGTCCATTCTGTCACAAATACTATAAAGCCTTTGGTCGTCGGATTCATCTATGTACTAATGATAAAATCTACTGTCTATGGCAGTGCGGATGCTTCTACAGATAGCTTTGTAATATTTTTTGTACTATTCTTTGTTGTGGGACTCACAAATTCTAGCACTTATCGACAGCTGAATGAGCAAGAAAAAAAGTGAAAAGTGTACTGAGAACTTTGCATTTATTGGTCACATATTCATATTAGCACACATTTGAATAAAGTTACAATCAATCATCAAACCAATGATCATCTGGAAATTCCTGCAAGGAAGATTTTTTTTTTTTTGCTGATTTTGGAGTTTTGAGCTTTGAGGCATAAACATTTCAACTTGTAATTCAAATGAATTGCTAACCATGTTGTGAGCTGTCCAGTACAGTATAATTGATATAAATCTTTATCTGCATGTTTTTTTTCTGTTTGATTACATGTATAACACACTATTTACATTGACTCCCGCAAAAAAGCCACTTGGCTGACACATGTAACAATGTCGCTGTTTCCTAGAATAATATTGATTGTTTATTTGCAAAATAATACTCCTGAGGGCCTGCAGGACCCACCTATTACCAAGTAATTAATGGCTGGATAGCCTTTCCTAGGTAATAACATTCCAAACATTACCGTGGCGTGAACTAGCATTCCTGTGGACACATTCCTGTACAAATGGAGCTGACAAATGCTAGAATTGCACACAATACTAATTAGTAATAGAGTTGCACTGCTCCTGTTGCGTGACCAATAACAAAAGTTGCACAATATACACAAAATACCCTGCACTTACAGTCATCAATATGTAGTGATAATATCCACGGGCATTCCGTCGCTAATACTGACAATTGACTGTGGACTTTATCAATATGTTGTGATGAAGTCGAACGCAGCGTAGAAAGAAAAAAATCACTCAAATCTTTAATACCACCCGCTACCGCAATGACTGATGGGATAGCTTGTGTTCCATTTTGTTCCTTTGTTTTCAGTCACATGCTGAAGATTTTTGTTCAGCATGTGACATGGGGTGCACTGGAAGAGTAAATTCTTGCACTGGAATTTTGGGCTAAAGTGTCATTAGTAGAAGTGACTTTTAAAGAAAAGTGTTCCATTTTTGCACATGGGTGATTTTGGAATGGTCTATTGTTGCATGGGGAGGGAGATGGCTGAAATATGCTGTACTGTAAATGCAGAAACGTTCTCGGTGGATTAAATGAACTTCGCGGTTTTCACGGCGGCCACTTCACTGCGAATTTAAAACCGCCGCGAACATTTTTCCATAACAGTAAGAGACTATAGTGCATGTTGCTACAGTGAAATAAAAAACACCGCAAAAAGTCCATGTTATCTGTTGATATGTTAAATTTTTCAGGCCATTCTTGAGCAGCATGTTGAATAAAGTCTTTATTTGGCTCCTTATTATCAACAAAATTGTTTAAAGTTTTGAAATGAGTCAAACATTCTTCTGGGTTAATGGCATTATCATCCTTCTGTTGAACATTATCTTCCTGTCACAGTGATTTGATTTCCCTCCAAGATTATATTTTTTGTGGATTTTCCTTACTAAGTTTTCTGAGATTGTTTAATTGTATTTCTTTGAAGAGTCTTTTCTCTGTCTTGATTTTCTTCTTGTACAATTTCAGATTGCAGAAGTATACGTGGCGAACATCAAGTTTCTACAGGCACTTAGAAAACTGAGTGGCTAATTGTTACCTGCATGTATGCAGGTATGGTTTTGATGCTGGTGGGAACTTTTCGGTAGCCGGGGATGTAGGGCGCTGTATCTCGTGAACGGATGGTGCGAGCACGACGATTTTTGGTACGTGGGTTGGGGGTGGTAGCCTAACACTCAGGTTTGATTTTGGGCCTCCTGGCGTTTGAACCTGACATTGCAGGTGGCATTTTTGGTGTTTTTGGGGCACTTTTGGCGCTGTGTGTCCGGAACGATACGCGCGATTGCGACGATTTTTGGTGCATGGGTGGGGGTTGTTGCCTGTTGCCTAGGATTGACTTTGGGCCTTGTCGCGTTTGAACCATAGGCGGTAGGCCAAGGAATTGTTGTCGGATCCCCCATGCTTTTATACTGCCTGGATGATGTTACGAGTGTGGCTAGCTCTAAAGGAAGTACATGTACTCGGGATAACCCGAGCGGGTGCCAAACGTCGGCGAGTTCCGAGCGAAGGCACCCGAAGGTCGCCGAAGGCGACCAGCACTAGAAGGTCGCCGAAGGCGACCAGCGAGCGGAGAGATTTTTCCAGTAAGGAGGGTTAGCTCTGCTCTAAGGATGACCGGAAGGGCTGACGGGGGCCGTTTATGAGCGCAGCGGGGTGCCATTATCTGGTGGATCGGTGCCTTTGAATTGGATCGAGTGCCAGTTTCGTTGATTTTCGCACCACTGTACTGTATTTCCTCTTTGTTGCAAAACAACAACAACAATTCCGAGGCCTATTGCCCATGTTTGAACTTGACCCGGCAGGTCGAATTTTGTGTCCGAGAGGGGTGTTTCCGGAGTTATATCTTCTGAACGGCTGGTGCTGGCGCGATGATATTTGGCACATGTGTCGGCGGTGGCTGAATAATGCTCAAGTTTGATTTTGGCGCCCTTGGTGCTTGAACTTGACATTTTAGGTTACCTTTTGTGCGGGCACGGGGCGTGCGCTGTATCTCCGGAACGCAAGGTACCATTGTGTTGTTATTTGGTACGTGAGTTGTTTGTGGTGTCCTGGTGGTCAGGTTTGATTTTGGGCCTCCTAGTGCTTGAACTTGATACTGTATAGGTTGATCCTGTTTTTGTGTGGTTGGGGCATCCTCCCAATATCTGCTTGGTTTTAAAAACAGATTATGGTTGGGTGTAGAACCATCATCTGGCCTGGGCCACCTTCAATGTATCAGGTTACTCAGTGGCACTGACAGTTTGCCAGATGACGGGAGTGTACAAGATTATATATCTGTTGGTCAGGTATAATTGGAGTTTGCTTATTACTCTTTGTGGTGTTTCTAGAGCTGTATAGTACTGAGTTTTAAGTTTCAGTACAAGTTCCTTTACCCTGTTGGCAATCATGGTTGAACTTGAACTTAAACAGAAGAAGATGCAATTTTCTAATGTGGAGGAGAACTGTATAGAGTGTGGGCATAAGAGAAAGGTATGTGTATGATTTGTCCTGTGTTTCTTTTTGTTTCTTTGGTAATGCCATTTCCATACTGTATACAGGTAATTTGTTGTTTTGGGCTAGTCATATTCGCTTGGTTTTTGGGCCTGCTTAATCTATGGTACAGGCAGGGTTAAGTGGTGGAGGCTTAGCTTTGTTCTGTTTTAAATTCAGTATCGTCGGTTGCATTTTGTCGCGGCAAATATATGATGAAATTCCCCTTCTAAGCAACTGCTCATTGGTTTGCGGGGATGTTTGCTGGGTGTTTGCTCTGACTACAACAGCTTCTGAACTTTTCAAAGCTTCCATTGCCAGTAGTCTGTGTAACACAAACTCCGCTGTCCAGGGCTGTAACTGGCCCCTCCCCGCGGGCCGGCGGATGTTTGGCGGGCTGCTATAAGCGAGATTTAATCAGGCTACATTGCCAGCAGCTTGCCATCTATAAATGGGATTGACAAGGACATTTTTCATAGTAAATTATGCTGTTAAATTTGGCTTAGATACTACAGGAGATTTAGGTTTGGGTTGGATGGATTGAATGAAAATATCATACCACCCTGGGGACTAACTGTTGCTGCTGCATGGGGGCTACCACTATTCATATTGTCTAATGTCTATGGAACTACAGATAAAAGTATCATTGGTCAAATTATGCAAGTAACATTCCGATGTCAAGTGAATAACACCCCAGAAATAAATCTTTAATGAATATCATTGGAAGAACACAAACCAAGGAGACTTAGCAGCTGCATTAGGTCAGTACATTGAAATAGGAAGATATTAGTATATCATGTGATAGAGTAACTACATGTGCATGGGCCATCTGAGACAAAAAAAGGTAGCGTCTCAACAACTTCAAAGTACTGTGGTTGGTTACATACTTAAGAAATCCAAAATAAGTAATGTTCATCCATGTCCAAACTTACAAATTCAGAAAATGGAATTTCAGAGTCAGACTTTTGCATGGTGCACAACCAACACGGTAAAAAGCTCATTTTTCCAACCACGTACCACAGACAAAAAGGCAAAAATACCCAATAGGTCTACAGAAACCCAATACATTTCATGCAGGCCTGAGGTCTACGAACTCTTGTTTTATTTTGTGTTTAAGAGATGCACATGAATGGTTGAACCATGGTTTACTTTTCTTCTTTCTTTTCTTGTTATTGTTGTGGGTAATTTTACGCAGACATTTATCAGCTACGTGTGAGTATATCAGAAAATTCTTTTACTGCATTGTCTACGTCACAAAATGACTTAGCAGTAAAGTTTTGTAAGATTTTTTTATATCGGAGGATCCTGTAATGCCTCTGTAAATTTGAGTTTGGAGTTATCATCCCAAATGTACTTAGTTGGTAATGGGTTTGTTGGGGCTTTAGCTTGTTTTACATAAGGTGAATAGTTAGTTGAGATAGAGCATCAATTAAACAGTAGTCTGTTGGTTTAGTATTGTTTGTGATTGATTGAAAAACAAAGGAGCATTGGTCAAAACAAGTCATAATCCCTTACCATCCAAGCCACAAAGCACAACATTGGGAAGCAGTGCAATTTTCTTGCATACAGTCTGTTGGTTTAGTATTGTTTGTGAGTGATTGAAAAACAAGCTTGGCCTTTTCTGGCTGGGAAAGTTCGTCTTGTCATTGAAGGGAAACTTGAGAATTCTCACCTACCTGTATAGGCCTAATTTCTGACAAGAAAGACTTCAGACAGTGTAACGATCTCAATCGTTGAATTATTGAGAGAGTTTATTTTAGCAATAGAAGGGAGAGTTGAATCCAATGAGCTTTTATAAAACTTTAAAAGCTTTTATAAAAGCTCCTTGCTAGAAAAACCTCACGGCCCACTGAATAATATCAACATACGTGTGGCTTCTTTGCTGCGTGGGACACTTTAGTGATCATGGGACCCCGGGACGAAATGGGCAGCCATAAGCATATCGTTAGTTTATTTACGCATTTTGATCGCAAGGTATACTAGTGCCCAAAATTTTAATAGCATATAACGACAAGAATGGCATCGCTTATATCTTTTCGATGATAAAACTGTCCTAATTAGTCTACAATCGATATTTCAAAACAGGGCTAATCTGCTACACATATTGAATTCCTAATTTACCATATTGTTCGCTACTTTTGAGTAACATATGTCTGCATATTAAGAGGGAATTTCGTTTGTGAACAAAAATCTTCAGCATGTGACTGAAAGCAAAGGAACAAAATGGCACCCAAGCTATCCCATCAGTCATTGCGGTAGTGGGTGGTATTAAAGATTTGAGTGATTTTTATATATGTGTATGTAAGTTTTAAATTTTAGAAATGATTCCGGCCATGCAATTCATCAAGCCTCTGTTAAATCCATCCCTGTGGAGAGGCTAAAAATTAAAAAATTTGATGACATAGAGATCATTAATTAACCTAAGTAGTAAAATCCAAGACTGTATCGATGAATCAAACGGCCGATCGCCAGTATTTGGGACGGAAGTGGCGTTGGATTCATCAGTAGATCGATGAATCCCACGGCCGATCGCCAGTATTAGGGACGGAAGTGGCGTTGGATTCATCAGTAGATCGATGAATCTCAAGGCCGATCGCCAGTATAAGGGACGGAAGTGGCGTTGGGTTCATCAGTAGATCGATGAATCCCACGGCCGATCGCCAGTATAAGGGACGAGAATGGCGTTGGATTCATCAGTAGATCGATGAATCTCACGGCCGATCGCCAGTATTAGGGCCGGAAGCGGCGTTGGATTCATCAGTAGATCGATGAATCTCACGGCCGATCGCCAGTATTAGGGACGGAAGTGGCGTTGGGTTCATCAGTAGATCGATGAATCCCACGGCCGATCGCCAGTATTAGGGACGGAAGTGGCGTTGGATTCATCAGTAGATCGATGAATCCCACGGCCGATCGCCAGTATAAGGGACGGAAGTGGCGTTGGATTCATCAGTAGATCGATGAATCTCACGGCCGATCGTCAGTATTAGGGACGGAAGTGGCGTTGGATTCATCAGTAGATCGATGAATCTCACAGCCGATCGCCAGTATTAGGGACGGAAGTGGCGTTGGATTCATCAGTAGATCGATGAATCCCACGGCCGATCGCCAGTATTAGGGACGGAAGTGGCGTTGGATTCATCAGTAGATCGATGAATCCCACGGCCGATCGCCAGTATTAGGGACGGAAGTGGCGTTGGATTCATCAGTAGATCGATGAATCTCACGGTCGATCGCCAGTATAAGGGACGGAAGTGGCGTTGGATTCATCAGTAGATCGATGAATCTCACGGCCGATCGCCAGTATTAGGGACGGAAGTGGCGTTGGATTCATCAGTAGATCGATGAATCCCACGGCCGATCGCCAGTATTAGGGACGGAAGTGGCGTTGGATTCATCAGTAGATCGATGAATCCCACGGCCGATCGCCAGTATTAGGGACGGAAGTGGCGTTGGGTTCATCAGTAGATCGATGAATCTCACAGCACTATTGATGATTCCACAGCTGTGGAATTCATCATCTAAGTGATGAGTATCACAGCTGTGGAATTCATCAATCCACGGTCTTCAGATATAGCTCACATGAAAATGTGAAATGTGCAAAGCAGACTAGAGACTTGGACTGATTGTGGTCTTCCTACAATTTCTGTCATATAACAGTTTTTAGGACTTTGATATCGTTATATCACCGCGGCAAGAATTCGCTAAACAAAATGTGTTAGTGTTAGTGCAGTGACCCCTGGACAGTAATCTTTGCCCTTTGAGACATCAACATGTCACCAGTCCGACATTATATCTTGTGTACGAAAGTACTGCTGTATAAAGCCTAATACCGTAATGATTGTGTGTGCATGTTTCAGTCTGTCTCCATTGCAAAGAAGGACGAAAACAAGAACATCGAGCGAATGACGGTCAATGGAGACCCAGAGGTACAAAAATGAAAACTTGGTTATTATCAAATAAGAAAGTTTACATAAAGCTTTTGTTGTTTTTGTGCAATGCAATTGAAAGTCCAGTTTTGTGTTGCACTATAATTGGGTAGAAATAAAGTAGTGGTTGTGTAAATAATTTCTTTCTTCAGTGACGTACCAAACTGATGAAACCAGAGAATGTTTCACTATTTGTTTTGCTTTCCTTTTTTTTCATAGGCATTGTTTTTGCCACACAAGGAAGCCAGCATCTTCCTTCAGGCCAAACGGACCAGACGTGGTCTCTGGGAGGAATGCCGGGAAGGGTGTGACACAGAGGAAGTGGAGGAAGTGTGGGAAGCGGTCGACGAGAAAATGATATAGGAGTGTCCAAACTAGCCTCCTTCGCAGAGTTCCAGCGAAAAATCGCGAACCAGTAACATAGAATAAAAGACAGCCCCACTCGAAGTATGCAAAGGAGGCTAAGTCAAAACTTCTCTTTTAAGTAGAGTAGCCTCCATATGCATTGCGGGCTCTCAATGAAAACTAGTATTTTGAACATGTAACGTTTATTTCAAGTATATTACAGTTAAAAGATAGCATCATCAGCAGGCTCTCTGGGCTTTTTTGGACGGGGGTTATTTGTTTATTTGTATTCATCACTTTGGTTTTTTTTTAATGATGGATTCCTTTTTTTATTGGGTCGTTAATGAATCCAGCCCGTTAAGAAGTCATCAGCAAAGAGTATTGTAAGCCCCCCAAAGATCCAGAGAGCCTGCTATGGATGCTATCTTTTAACTGAAATAAACTTTTCAAATTACCAGTTTTCGAGTTCGGTTGCTAACGTTATAACGTTATGTTAGAATTCCCTGTATTTTACGTTTGGCTCATCATACACGGAAATAAAGTAGTGATTGTAATTGTGAATGGAACCAATAAATAATACCTCAGTTCGTGCTCGTGTAGACTTGTTTTGACGACTTCATTTTAGACAAATTAAAGACCACATGACATTTTTGACCCATTGCTGACGTCACAACTACATTCGGGCCACATGACATTAATAAAAGACCGACTTGATTTTTTCATTACACTCAACAATAACAGAGATAGTATATATATCATTCAATAAAAACACATTGCACCAGTTATACAATCTTCTTCTGTATGTACTTTATTCTTAGCTGCTTGACCACAGAGAATGATAAAACATCGCGACACTTTACAACTAGTGCCACCTGCCGATGTGTTTGTGAACTGCGGTAGGAACGACGTGACATTGCCCTCCAATCCGCTAGAGATCACTAGAGATCTTATACAAATATGTTCTCTCTGAAGGCGAAAGTCCAAACAAATACCGTACAGAAACATGTCGAATATGTGTGGGTGTTTGTGGCCATCAGAGTAGGAATTTGGATATAAGTAACTTGTTATTTTCAGTGAGGGAGGCATGGATTTTCGGGGACTGTCCTTTTTTTTAACAGACATTCCCTCAAGTCAGACGCCAGAGGTTCACCTAAACTAGTCGTGAGGTTTACAAGTCGAAAATATTACAACAAAGCGAATCAGCGGTCTAAAGAGGGATTATTTTTTTCAGAATAGAATTAATATCTTAAGTTTGCTACCTGACGACAAAAAGGCACTGTAAGATGATCGTCATTCAAAAAAGGAACTGTTAGGAATGTGATAGCAACATATTCAGAAGATCTTCTTGGAAATTGAAATATCAGCATTGCAAACCAACGATCACGATGGATTTCCATTATGCATAGAACACCTTATTGCATTTCCTTGTTCCGGTTTCCGGATAGCTACAGCTCGGTGAGGCATTTCCACTAACTCAAGAGAACAGGGATTGCCTGTTTGCCAGAGGGCAAAGAACGTATTTCCTCGGGTGTGTCGACTGAAAGAAAAAAAAATCACACACAACCGAGGTGACTTTACCTTGTGCACATTACTACAAGCCTGACATTTCCAATAACTCCGGATCCGTTAAGCAGTAGAACAGGGATTTCCGGTTCACCAACCTGTAAAGAACGCATTTCCTTGATTGTGTCGATTGAAAAAAAGATCAAACTTTCACACACGACCGAGGTGAGTATGTCGTGTACTACACGTAACCGAATTGCTGACGACAGAAGAGTCAACGACCCCATGGCCATTTAAACGTTTTGTGCAATGGTAGTCTTGCCTCTGCGTATGGTACTTCGTTTTACCTTGTTCTTAAAAGTTGACTCTAGTATTTTATTCGAATGCGTAGTTCCCATTCCATCAAGAAAAGAGCGCCCATGATTCAGTTATTCGATTGCTCTTTCGTTCAATCACTAATGAGCCAAAAGAAATATATAAAATATTTAAATGACCACAGTCCGCATGCAGCTGTAGAATAATAATAATAATACACCCTTGATTCAACTATTCGTTTTTTTCCATTTAACCATTAGTTCGTTAGGTCATTCTTGTGCCCAGGGTTCATTAAGCAAGGATGTATTCTAGTCCTAATATATAACCTCCTATAACCAAATGATACAGTCTGAACAATTGTGGTGTCATTGCACATGCTCATCTCGTAAAATCATGTATTGATTCATTCGGTCATTCATCCATCCATTGATTCAATCATTCATTCATTCATTTATCCATCCATCCATCCATCCATCCATCCATCCATCCATCCATCCATCCATCCATCCATCCATCCATCCATCCATCCATCCATCCATCCATCCATCCATCCATCCATCCATCCATCCACCCACCCATCCATCCATCCATCCATTCACATATTTATTTCACCAGCCAGCCAGCCATTCTTTCATTCATTCATCCATCCTTCTATCCGTTCGTTCATTCACTCATTCATTCATTCCGGCTAAGATTAACACAAGTTAAACCAGCCGCAAGAACCAGTGGAAAGCCAGATCCTCAAGAGGAAGTGGTCCTGGATAGGGCACACACTCGGGAAGTCACCAACGAGCATCACACAACAGGCCCTAACCTGGAACCCACAGGGCAAACGAAAGAGGGAAGGCCTAAGAACAGCTGGAGAAGGGACACTGAGGAAGAGATGAGGAGCATACAAATAATTGAGTAACGGCTGACACGACCTGAGAAGGAAGGCCCGGAGACGTGTACAGTGGAGAACCATCATCGGTGGCCTGTGCTCCGAACGGGGCAAAGGGCCCAATGTATGTAAAAACCAGCCCCTCCCCCTGTAATCTAATTACACCTGTTTGCCGTGTGTGCCGTCAGATCAGCAGTCTGACCTTTCACGTCCCATTCTCCAGGCTAGACGGACCACGTCAGAGCACACATGTGCGTGCTGATTATATTTGTCTTACCCTACTAAACACGTCCCTCCCCCGCAAACACAACCCGCAAGGTGCGAAGTAAACACCCACACCTACGTCTAGATTTCTTATCACAAAAATTGATAATTCTTTGTGATTTTGGTCAACGATATATAATCTTAGGGCTAACTAAATAATATCTATCGATTTTGATTCCATATTTTTCTTAATTGACTTCATTTAAAGTGTGATAGATGAGATGGGTACAAGAGGGTGGAGCTCACAATGCATTGTTTGTTGCGTCAATACTTTGTGATATATTGGGATCTTTATCGTTCCTGGGCATTTATAACCCCTGTATGGACGTTATCAGGCCATTCCTTTATAATTCGTCATTTCCTAATGCGCTTTGTGATCCAGGATTGCGAAGGTTCCCCGAAAGCTACAGACAAAGCAACGTGGTGTTTTGAGTTTTATGACCCAAATTCTTTGTCAGTGAGACTTAAGGTTTAAGGGTTGGCTTCCGTCAGAGGTGACGTGCTGGTTCTATTGTTCTATCGAACCTCTCCCATCGAAGGCCGCGCCTATCAAGTAGGTTGACGTGTGTGGACTAAAACAACACTCGGTCAGAGGGTGGTTATAAAGGGACCAAGAGTCACGCCCTCACCACCAGTAGTATCCACACCTTCGTGAGAGAGAAACAACTTCGGGCTGGTTCTTCAACTTTCCGTACTTCCAAACTCTTCAACGATGGCTACAAGAAGTTTTCTACTTTGCACGTTTTCTCTTCTCGTAGCAGGTGAGTGATTTTTATGTTCAAATCTTGTTCAATCTCGGTTTGAAATGGCAAAAGACATATTCTTTTGACCCCTCTGGAATTAGATAAGTTTGATTTAGGATTTGTGTTTTCTAAAGGAGTGACGGTATGTAAATTGTTGACACCTTACACTGAAAGGTCATACACGTATAAGATGGTAAAGGAATATGGTACTGTATAAGGTGTGTTAGATTTAGTTTTTTTGGGTCAAAAGCAAAGCTCGTTGCCAAAAAAATGGTTCTAAGATTCCCCGTTAGCAATAGGTAGTTCACTATGGTTGATTCGTGAATCAACGTTTCCCGCAAAAAATCAAAGCCAGTGTTACTAGAAGTCGATCTGTGAAGGAGGCTATGTTGTTGAGAGTATTCTAAACGAAACATTAGCATTTCTTTCTGACATTGTGTAAACTTTTATTGGCGTTTTGACGGTAGTGATGACTGTTTTGTGTATTGTCAAGAAGATAGATTTGCTTAGCCATGTTATCAAAATACAGACACAGCTAAGTCGACAAGTCTACGTCGATATAAACAAACTCTAGATTTAGTACCAGATCGTTGCAAACGGCGTCGAAATAAAAACCCTGTCAAAGACAGGTGATTACCACATCACACCAACTGTCAAGCACGTTGGTATTCTTTGGACCAAATGCAAGGCCGAAACGTTCAAAGTTTGGTCCAGATTCAGAGTCATGGACCCTTTATACGTTTATCCTTGTATCGTGATTTCACAAGCGTAAAGCCAAAACATCTACCTAATCCCCAGCAGTACCATAAGTGGCATACGATACTAGCATAGTATCATTAAGCTGACCAAGGGCAAGGAGTTTAGTCGGCCTAGGAGTGTCCGGTTGGAAAATGACACTCCTTGGTCTGCTAAACTCTAGTCCATGACCAGCTTTGTGAATGAATGAATGGATGAAGTACAGGTCACATCAAATGCGAAACATGCATATAAAAGTATCACAGCTCTAGTCCAACACAGATGTTTGGCTTTATCTCGCTTCTTCGTAAATGGTGAAAAATGTATGGGTTTGTTTATCAATTTTTCTTCCAAACGCATGTCATATGTCTAACGTGAGGGAATGTACCTTCTATATAGATTATAATGTCAGCATCGTTCGCCATCGTAGGACCTGTTGGGAGATTTAACATGTACCTCATACGTTTACCCTTCCCGATGTTTGTCCAGGAAGCGCCGCCATGGTTCTCCGTGAGGAACTGCTGGCAGTAGCGGACTGCTACAAGATGGGCTGCCCCCGCATCTACGACCCGGTCTGCGGCAGCGACGGCAAGACCTACGCCAGCCCCTGCCGCTTCAGACAGGCGGCATGCATCGCTGGGTGAGAAATAACAAGCAAATATGATGGACAGCATGAATGTCAATAGAAGACAAAAGAAGAAAATGAATACTTTTTATTGCCAAAGGTGTGAGCGGAAACATATCGTAGCTTTTGAAATGTTTTGTTGCGAAGGGCAGGAATTCATAAGCTTAGATAACCTGCAAAAAAATAAAAGAAGTGTTTGTGTGTGTGTGCATGCGTGTGTTTGTGTATGTGTGTGTGTGTGTGTGTGTGTGCGCGTGTGTGTGTGTATGTGCCTGTGTGTGCGTGTCTGTGTCTGTGTGTGTGTGTGTGTGTGTATGCGTGTGTGTGCTGTGTGTGTCTCTGTGTGTGTGTGAGCGTGATCGTTCTTGTTTGTTCTTTTCCATTAGGTTTACTTCATTCTTCTGTGCATACTTTTCACTCCATTGAGACTGGAGGTTGTGGATACTTGTTCCTTTTTCTTTAGACTGTCTTTAATCTGCTATGGGAATTGTCTTTTTTCCCTTTAACAGTTGGTGTACTAGTTTTTGAACTTTGGTCTCATGGTGCTTTGAACTTTCTTTGTCGGCTTCAAATAAATGAAAAAGTTCACCCACAGATGTTGATTGTGCACTCAACAGCCACGTTTAAACTGTCGTTGTGCCATAAATTACCAAAAGTCTGTGCGGGTCATGGCAAGTTCGATCATGTTTGTACAGTTTGGGCTGGTCGCGTTCGTGCTTGCAACTGCGTACACTTATGGGTAGGGCGACAGGAAGTTGACTTTACATGTCACGTTTAACGCGAAAGCGTGCGCTGATTTTGTTGAGTCATTTCTTTAGATCTATACCACTTTCTCTTTTGAATGCGAGGATGACAAGCCTTATGGTAGTAACGACATATTCCTATCGTAATTGAGTTTATAATAGTTTTGCAAATCGGCTCTAAGCGACGCCTAACCAAATATTATGTGAATATTTCCAGAGTTGCGATAGGTTATTGCCATAGCAAAACATGTATTGTTTTCAGAAACGGTTATGGGCGACACCATGTTAGACATTGACGTCATTCAGGCGCCACCTTGTTTCTCGATGGGTTTTGACGTCACGCCTGCGCCATTTTGTTTTCTGTCAGGTCCATGGATGCCATGTTTAGAATTATTTCTAAATATATATATATATATTATTAAATTGATGATGACATGACAATGCATAGTCTGGCAGCTCAATGTTCTTCATAAATTTGTTGTCCAGTTTTGTTGAGGTTTGATTATATTTTGATGGTCATTACTACATACTCTAAACTAATTAATTTCCTTCCAGCGTGACGGACCCAAAAGCTGCTGAGCTCACCATAGTCCACAAGGGAGACTGTAGCCCGGAGCCAGCCCCTGCAATAGAACAGCTGCAGGAACAGACCCAAATCGGTGACGTCAACACCTGCTACCAGACCTTCTGTACCTTCATCTACATGCCGGTTTGCGGCAGCGACGGCAAGACTTACCCCAACGACTGTGTCTTCAAGCAGGCCGTGTGTGCCCTAAGGTACGGATATCTTTTAAGTTATGCTGTTTCTTTAAAAACATTTGTGTTGAAAATTTCAGCACAACAAAAAACTGTTTTGACTTTTGAGGAAAAAAAAAATAGAATCTTTTTGTGGATGTATTTATTCATGTAAATTATACCCAATGTGATGATTTCACAGATTTCGTGTTGAAAACATACCACTGGCATATTCTTTTAGATTACCTTCTAAAGTGACTAGAGCACAACGACTTTTTTAACAACTAGCAATTCGAGATTTAGCATGCTCCATCTCCAGAGGGTCATTTATTTTGGTGAATATTTGTCGGTGGTCGCACATGTAGGCTTGTGAGGAATTCCTTGTTTGCTTTTTTCAAAAGACGTTCTGTCTTAAAAAGTGAAATCAATAGAATTCATACCGATTCAATTCTACCCAGGGGTTTCAGCAACCGTGACCTTTGATATCTTACTACCTGAATGTCTAACCTTCATCAACATGGTCTTAAATCTATATTTTTAAAAAACCTTTTTCTGTAGTGCGGCAGATGCTTCAGCGCCGGAACTTACGATAGTAAACCAGGGTCCGTGTCCGGAAGCCGCAGACGAAGAAGGTGCTGCTGAGAAGAAAGAGGAGCAGCAACAACAGCAGGACGAGGTGGCGGATATTACGACATGTTACTCCATCGCATGTCCCCGGATGTACGCGCCGGTTTGCGGCACTGACGGGAAGACTTATTCGAACATCTGTGTATTGGCGAAGGCAGCCTGTGTAGTCAGGTATGTAGATGATAGTGCTGCATTTCTACATTTTTCTTAGCTATGGTGTCGTCCTAACAAAAAAACAACAAGACCTCATAATGTCAAGCAATGGAGTTTGCACAAAATGAAGCGCATTTCTTTCTGTATACGACATTCTCAAACTTCAAACAGATATGATATAAATCCGTGTTACAAATCCTGTATTCAGTTGCCTAGCATTGTCTCAAACATGGACAGAATTTATGTCTTTTGAAGGAAGTCTTTGTCAATCGTTCAGCCTTCGTTAACACGAATGACCCACCGTTTCGATCACGTGACCCTAGTGGGTCAAAGGTGTCGGGAGTCTGACTGTTATTTGATTTTTTTATTAGATTTTTTAAAAATTCATTTTGATTATTCGCACATTTTCAGATACATTTACCCAAAATATGGAGCAAACAAGGACTCGTACTGGAGGGAGTAAATGGTATCAAATAATAACATGATAATTATTAGATATCAAAATTATAGATTAAATAATAATTTCTATTTTTCCAGTGTGGAGGACCCTGCCGGACCAGAACTCGGCATCGACCACAAGGGGGAGTGTGGCTCTACCGACGAGCCAGTCCCACAGCTGATCGAGACCAAGCCCAAGAAAGAGCAAAAAGAAGAAGTAGCCAAGAAGGAAGAGCAACAGCAGCAAGAAGAAGAAGAGGAGGTGGTGGATTTGAAGACGTGCCAGACCATCGTATGTCCCCGGCTGTACAGGCCGGTTTGCGGCAGTGACGGGAAGACCTACCCAAACCTCTGTCTCTTGGCTAAGGTAGCCTGTGTTGCCAGGTATGACGTGCCAGATATGTAACGCTGGTTAACTTTTATCCGCGGGGTAACCTGAATCCTTAGCTTTTAAAAACAGTGGTTTTAGATTACAATGTTCTCAAAATGTTTTCAAAATATTGCAGCGTCTGTCGACTCGATATCCTTAAACCTGTCTTTTGTAACAACGGATATAGGTTACCGTACAGATAAAGGTGAACTAGCGTTAGACAACATGTTCGTTTTTTTATCTTCGTATTGTGCCAAGGACTATCTCGCAGTAAAGGAGAATGAAGCATTATCCTGGTTAAAGGGTTGCCGATGATGTTGACTTCCAAAAATCTGTTGGCAGGCACAGAAGAATGTCGACAACGAAGCCCCCACTACCTAACACTAAACGGCATGTTTTGTCCCCAACAACGGTTGTTCTTTATATAAGGAGTGTGCGTTAACATACGTTAATGATAGCCATCGGGTGATATGTGCGGGAGTTCAATTTTCATTTTGTCGGGTTAAAATTTCTCGTTATGTGTTTTACAGTGTTGAGAATCCTTCCGGACCAGAACTCACCATTGCCAGTAAGGGAGAGTGTGACTCCGACAGTGATCCCGAACCCGTTCCGCAGTTGATTGAAACCAAGCCCAAGAAAGAACAAACCGAACAGAAGGAAGAACGGCAAGTGCAGAAGGATCTTGAGATGTGTCAGTCTATCGTATGTCCCCGGCTTTACCTCCCGGTTTGCGGCAGTGACGGTAAAACCTACCCAAACTTCTGTCTCCTGTCTAAGGAAGCCTGTATTGTCAGGTAAGTCGTGCTAGATAAATAAACAAGATTTTTACCTCTATTGTTTTCTTACTTCTGTTGCTCCAATAGTAGAATGGTAACGAATATCTTATTAGCTTAGACTTGTACGGCTTCCTTTGTCATAAACAATTTCTTAATGTTCATGATTAGGGATATACTGTGAGCATACGTATTACTCTTATACCCACAGAGTAATACGTATGGAACTTTGATTTTCATCGATTGTGGGGTAAAACGTCTTGTCATGTTTTATACAGTGCCGAGAATCCTTCCGGACCAGAACTCACCATTGCCAGTAAGGGGGAGTGTGACTCCGACAGTGATCCCGAACCCGTTCCGCAGTTGATTCAAACCAAGCCCAAGAAAGAACAAAACGAAGAAGAGAAAGAAGTTGCCAAAAAGGAAGAACAACAGAAGCAAGAAGAGGATCTAGATATTAAGACATGCAACTCTATCGTATGTCCCCGGCTGTACAAGCCGGTTTGCGGCAGTGACGGGAAGACCTACCCGAACCTCTGTCTCTTGGCTAAGGCAGCCTGTGTTGCCAGGTACGTTAGCCTGGATTATGACATCTTGATATAGGGTGCTATGTTTCCTTTTGGTGTTCATGGGGATCCTTACCAATCTTTCGATGCCAATTTCCTGAATTCCTATAAAACTAGGCTAAAGCATAGAAAGAGAATAAATTCATGTGTATTTAAAACAAACAAAAAACACTAGCAATACTTATTCCAACTTGCCCAAAGTAAAAAGTATTTCCGGAATCCTTAGTTCCATGAGCATCCAAAATCATGTCATATTTGTCAGAAATTACAACTTTCGTTCTCAAAATGAACAGAAGTGATGTATTCTGTGCCAAGTTTAATCGAACAAGACTGTCATGTTGCCCTTTCCAGTGTTGAGAATCCTACAGCGCCAGAACTGACTGTCGACCACAAGGGCGCATGTGACGAGGAACCCGAACCTGTCCCACAGTTGATCGCATCAAAGCCTAAAATGGAACAACAACAACAGGAGCCAGATGATGTTACGACATGCTTCAAACCGGGCTGTCCCCGGATCTACCTCCCGGTTTGCGGCAGCGACGGAAAGACTTACGACAACACCTGTCTGTTTCAGCAGGCCGCATGCGCCAGCAAGTAAGTGTGTACAACCTTTCTCCCGGATTACTCCTGTGAGGTATAGATATAGTTCCTCGAATGCTTGTGTCCCTCATAGCGGGCAACAACTTCCTAAGTCATTATATCTCCCTCATTCCATCACTAGTTCATTCATTGACTCAAACACACACACACTCACTCACTCACACCCACTAACTCATTCACTCGTTCATTCATTCACTCACTCACTCACTCACTCTCTCTCTCTCACACACAGATATTAACTCACTCATTTACTCCCTCCATGCCTCCCTCACTCCCTCACTCATCCCTACACTCACTCACTCACTCATTCACTCATTCATCTACTACGTTCCTCCCAACCATCCACCCTTCAGCCCTCATTTACACTCTCACTCGTTTATTCATTCACTGACCATACCCCTGTTGTTCCAGGACGGCGGATCCCTCTGCACCCGAGCTGACGATCGTGAGTAAGGGAAGCTGTGATGAGCAGGAGGAGCAGCAGCAGCAGAACAAGCTGCAGAAAGCCATCGGTATGACCGGCTTTACTAAAAACAATCTAACGTAAATGCATTTAAGTTCGCGGAGATTTAATTTCGCGGTAGCGGGAAAATGGACTTTTCGCGGTGGTTTTAATTTCGCGGTAGCACCATGCACTGTAGTCTCTTACTGTTATGGAAAAATGTTTGCGGTGGTTTTAAATTCGCGGTGAGGAGACCGCCGCGAAAACCGCGAACATTAATCCACCGCGAAAGTTTCTGCATTTACAGTATATAATATTATGTCACACACCAAAATGACAGTTACTTAAGCAACTGGAGAGAGTTCGGAAATGAAACGTCAGACGTTTCAGGCAGCAAAATTATTGAAATTATTGGCTGCTACCTAAAATCATAACTAATTACCTGCATGTCTAACCTTCATCGACGTATAGTCTCATAGTAACTAGTCTTTAAAAAAACATATTGCAGTAATGACAGCCCTTGCTAAGCTTTGGTTCAGAAGAAACTCTATTAACAAAGAACTTAAAAGCAGGTTGAACGGGGTTACATATATTCTAACTTTCAGCGGCATTTGATGGTCTTCAGCACCAAGGACAGGGATTTGCCCAACGCATTCTAAGTACCCTAGCCTCCCTTCCAAATAACTACTGTTTGTAGTTAGGTGAATCGCCTTGTAACAAAACACTAGTCTCCAAGAAGACCCTACGGTGCCTTGGAAACAATATCAAAGCTGGCAAAGGAGTTATAGCCGGCCAATGGGAGATAGCCGGCTAAGGGAGTCAAACGGGTGCCTTGCCAGCTTTGATACTATTTCTAAGGCACCGTAGGGTCTGCTTGGAGACTAACAAAACACATGCATTGGTATTTTACATTTTTCGAAGGGCACAACATCGGTCCTAATCAACTGTTGAAATCTTATGTATTTTCGGATCAATTATATATAATACCCTCCCATGTTTCCTATAGATGACGTAGCCCGCCTCTTGCGTCAGATGGAAGAAGAAGAGCCCCGTGAGGAAGACCAACAGCAGACAGTGGACCCGATCCTGACGTGTCTGGAGGAGGTGTGCGGGCGGAAGTACCTGCCTGTGTGCGCTAGCGACGGGAAGACTTACACCAACACATGCCTCATGGACCAGGCGAGCTGCGTGCTCAGGTACGTCACATCCGGTTAGACAAACACCAACACATGCCTCATGGACCAGGCGAGCTGCGTGCTCAAGTACGTCACATCCGGTTAGACAAACACCAACACATGCCTCATGGACCAGGCCAGCTGCGTGCTCAGGTGCGTCACATCCGGTTAGACAAACACCAACACATGCCTCATGGACCAGGCGAGCTGCGTGCTCAGGTACGTCACATCCGGTTTAGACTAACACCAACACATGCCTCATGGACCAGGCCAGCTGCGTGCTCAGGTACGTCACATCCGGTTTAGACTTACACCAACACATGCCTCATGGACCAGGCCAGCTGCGTGCTTAGGTACGTCACATTCGGTTTAGACTTACTCCAACACATGCCTCATGGACCAGGCGAGCTGCGTGCTCAGGTACGTCACATCCGGTTAGACAATCACCAACACATGCCTCATGGACCAGGCGAGCTGCGTGCTCAGGTACGTCACATTCGGTTTAGACTTACTCCAACACATGCCTCATGGACCAGGTGAGCTGCGTGCTCAGGTACGTCACATCCGGTTTAGACTAACACCAACACCTGCCTCATGGACCAGGCCAGCTGCGTGCTCAGGTAGGCCACATACACATCCGGTTTAGATGTTTCAGACAAGATCTTTTAATGGTCTATAATCCTATAATGGTTAGAATGTATAATTTATCTGTCTAAATTTGAAAACCACCACCACAGCTGCTAGCTATGTTCTCAGGTAGGTGACTCAGGTAGGCTTAGATGCTTTAGACACGATCTTATGACGGTTTCAGAGTGAGAAATTCAGAGTCTAAAATGAAAACCACAAAAACAACTGGCAGCTATAGACGTCATCTGGTGTAGATGCTTCAGGCAAGGTTTTAGAATCAGGATCTAAAATGAAAACCGGTAACCCCCCCAAAACAACTGCTTGATGCGTTCTCAGGTGGGCCACATCCTGTTTAGATGCGTAACTGTCCTTGGACACTTTTAGAATCGAAATCCAAACTAAAAACCACACAAACAGCTGCCCGACTGCGTCTACATATTGTTGACGTCCGATTTAGACACACTTGACGCTTCTCACATTCTATCTTCGTTGCAATGGAACTTTATTTGAGCCGTCAAAATAACCGTCAAAAGATGTGTAGTTTATTGCCAAAGTGTCATACATTTAGATTATTTTTTTTACACTGAAGATACAAGATCAATTTTGGGGTCGGAATCCAAGTTGAAATTTATGTTGATATTAACTGCATTGTACACTCCATACTAGAAATGTTTTAGAACCAGGATGTAATTCCTCTGTGCAGTGGTAACTTTTCATCAGCTTTTAGTGCTATGCCATTACAGTGAAAATTCTCAATTCTAAACGAAGATTACAAAACACTGACGTTATGTTACTCTTGTTTTCTCACATTTGCAGTGCCATCCAATCCGACGCGCCTGCCATCACAGCCGAGTACATCGGAGAGTGCGGTAACCCCTGGCCTGTGCCGTCATGAGCGCAGCAGAACGTAGCAAAGATTCAGTCCACACTGTGGACCCAAGAGCTGTAAATCTTAACCTCAAAGTCGCGTTTCTGTGTAGTTGTTGCGTCAAAGACGCTTCTGTTGATGATTGTTTTTCACTTTGTCTCACTGGACTTTTAAAAATCATTTATTTTCTACATACGCTGTTTTGAATGTTTAGGAAACAAAAATTTTAAATAAACTCGATGGACATAAACCAGCAAAGCTCACGAAAGCTGATAGATGTATCCTGTGTCCAGAATAGCTAATGTTAGATGCTTTGAATAAAGCACAGCCTTTCTGTAGTTGTTTGATATGTACTTCTTCTGTGTCTTGTCCCAAATGCGAAAAATAAATCATCTCCCTTTTCATGCAGTCAAAACTACCTACTTGTTTATGAAAAGTCCTATTTTGACCATAAAAAGTGTCAACTTATTATTTTTGTACCCATTGGTTATGTATTACGGGGCAGGTAACAATTGTTACCGGTAATGTTTGTTATACCAGTAGACCTTACCTTTTTTTCTTCGAAATGATTTATAACTGAGTTTTTTTTTCAATAGAACACTCCCTTACGAGTCTTAAAGAAAAGAAAAATACAGGTATGTTATAAATATCACAAAATATTTCTGGGAATTTTTACATTTACAAGTTTATTTCTTGTTGATTCACCCTTTTTACAGCAATACTACACGCACGTTGCACAGCGCGGTTTTGACTATGTATGGCACCCACATGTATCTCTAGGTGCAAACTTATATCTAATAGTTAATTCCATTAGCTAATGATGAAAAGATATTTATATTCAAATATTCTTAGACGAAAACCACGATGGTAACAGGAATAGATCTTCTAGCTAGGAACAAACGACGGACGTATCGATTTTTAAGACTATAATATGATATGATATGATATGATATGATATGATACGATACGATACAATATAATACAATACAATATAATATAATACAATGTAATGTAATGTAATATAATATAATAGGAATACCTAACGACAAGCCTTATGCCTAAAAGAGTGGCTGAAAGTAAACTCCGGATCTGTTGCACAGATTACATATCAAAACGGGAAGGCACAACTGCATGCGCACTTCTTTACAGCATAGACTTTGCCAGTGTTGTAACGTTACTGAATTATACGTAGACGATAAACAAGTTATTATACATTCGATTAAAGTTGTAAAAGTGTATCGTAAGAAAAGAATGGCAGTTTTAACTATGTCAAAGAAAGGAAAGTATTTCGGTTCTATAATATATAGCATCCTTGAAAGTTTCTTAGAACGCTTATCAATGATTTTGTTCCCTCTTTTACATTAAGCCAAAGACTGAAATGCCCAAACACATGTCATATTTGACTTCGTGTTGCCAATTATGACAATCAATAATAGTACTGACTTACTTGGTTGCCTGTTTCATCGTTTTCGGAAAAAGAACAGCATACATGCAAGTACCTCATGAAAGAGCCAGGCTTAGGGCAAACGTTGGTTTGCTGCATGCACCTCTGTCTTGAGATCAGTGAGTGTACAAGTTTAACTTAGCTTGAAGACCATCATCTGAAATCATTAGATGCCAGACATCATTACCTCCCTAAATACATAGTCATGGGAACGGCTGCCGCGATGCTGATGATGTACAGAACAAGACACAGCCTGTCCAGGACTTTAGCCAACAGGATGTATTCAGACACCTCATCCTCACTCATCATAACCTTCTTAAGCACCTCTCTCTTGTTATCAACCGCCTTTGCGAGATCTTTGACTTCGTTCTTTACCCCTTTAAGATTAAGAATCAACTCAAGAAGGGCGGTTGAACGGGTGGGTACCAGACCAGCGAGAAGAGTTGATGGCTGCCTGGTTGTCTCACTGCCATCACAGGGTCTTTCGTCGCTGACTTCCGCCTTGTCATGGGTTTGAAAAGCGTTGTTGATCAACTCTATAGCAGAGAAGTCAGTCAGGTCGGCCTCCAACTCTGTGGCAGGGAAGTCAGTCAGGTCGGCCTCTTCATCACAGGGGCGCTTCTTTTCTGTTAGATCACCCAACAGCAGTATTCTAAATAACAAAAAGGACGTGAATTGAACGGCGCCAACGGAAAGTTTTTAATTGTGCTTTCTGTAAACCAAAATTCATGACGATCATACAATTCTCCATGACGTTATTTTCTCTTTCAAACATTGAAACAAAATTGGGCCCCGAAAGAAGTCGCCAGGGGACTCAAACTACTTCCTCTTCCTCTCAAGAACTACTGACCGCTTGAAAATCTTGACCATAGCATGTCCAGATATAAAGAAAGCTAGATTGTAATGTAAAATCCTCATTAGAGAATGCCATTAAGTGAATGTGAAACTTTGTCGAATCACGGGGTTGGGATAAACGAATGTATTTCGAGGTTAGAAAGATATCGCCGAAATAATGATAAGAAATGTTGTAACGAATAGTAATTACTTTGAAATGTGTCGGAAAAAAATAACCTTCACCGTCGGAGGCAGGCTGCCCTCTCGGTCGTGAATAACGATAACGGCCATGGTGAGAAGGAGAAAAACTCCCATCAGCCCCATGCACACGATGATCAGCGTAGCTGTAACATTATGGCAAAAAAGTAGCATCAACGTTAATCGATCGCGATCTGTGTTGGTAAATGACATATCATACTAACTTTAAATACCCAACCAACACTTGGGATTTACCCAATTTTTGCGCTGACAACCTGTCTACTACAGCTTCCGGAACATGACATACGAGCTCGCCGTCCAGCACTACACAGAGACGGGGGGTGACATAGGTTATCTGGCACTAATGACCGGCTGCCGCAGTCACGTGTTTTCGACGCCACGTCCCGGAAACTGCAGTAGATGGGTTCATTCCGTGAAGAAGGCCGACGGAGTCATCCGAAAATTCAGCTAAGTCCCAACTTTCTTTGGTGGTAGTTAGGGAATGTTTAGTTTGTCACAATGGCAAACAGTTACCAGAATGCTGAGAAAGCGACATCAGAACAACCTTAAGTGACACTTAAAAACATCCTAAAAACAATGCAGTAGGTTTATATCTATTTTACTCACCGAAAAATGGCAGAGCCCCCTTAACAGGAAGAACGTCCGTCACAAATACAAGAGACACGACCATGGAGAGCAGAATGGTCAGTCCGAACGAGATCCGGTCTCCCCTGTCCAGGGGCATGACGAATGTGATTGTCATCAAGACAACCAGGATGATGCAGGGTCCAACAGTGGTGGCGATGTGGAGCAGGGGGATCCTCTTTAGATGGACAACAAAGCAAGCTTCTCTGTTGTCTTTCGCAAATATCTGGTCATTTCTACGCCATTCACCCTCCGTTGTTACATCAGAGTAAGAGTTGCATGGACTGTTCCCCTTGTCTGCTCCTTGGCATTCTATTTGTTCAAAACACGACTCACAACTCACGACAATCCGTCAATGAGTTCTTGAGTTATTGTCGTTCAAAGTTTGAAAGACAATTAGGAACTGCAGTTCTAAAAACGCCGCTAGGGGGCCCAAACCTACCACACTTATTCCCTTTCCAAATCATTAAAACAGCATGTCCAGAACACGAGATGTCATACATAGTTGCACTGCAGTACCCTAGAAAGCCTCTAGAGGTCCACTATCGAACTTGAGTTTAGGTTTTCTGACCCCTACCAACCTACCAAATATCATCAGGCCTGCAGGATCCATCAAAGGCACACGCACAGATAAATACGCTCAAAATATAACCTTTTGACGAAGGTAAAAATGGTTCCCCCATTACTTTTTTATATTGTCATCAGGATATAATATGTACCAGATATTAGAATTGCGAAATCTGGTCTCCACTTGTTGAATAATTTTCTTCTCTTGCCCACAAATGCACAGCTTATAGTTATAGCTTATATCTTTTAGAAATATTGCCTATGGAACGAAAATTTAGAAGCCTCGTGAATCGTTTGAATAGGTAATAATTATTCACAGAACTTACGAATAGTTTGCTCCACTGCTGCGATCGCAGACAAGCAGATGTGGCATTCCATGGTGTCTGCAGGGAAGTAGAAGGGGTCTGCATCACACACGGTGGTGGTCTGGGTTTCTACGTTCCAGGCTACCTGGCCATTGCTGCTCACTCGGACCGGGACATCATTTTGTAGGCTGTGTGGATTGGCACTGCGAAGTAACCAACATGTCTTTGGTTATTTTTTCACATATACATGGTATGTAACATGTGCTACATGATTCGAGTCCGTTCGTTTTGGTTGTTTCTGTTACTTTAAGCTGTTTCATCATAATTACTGAATTCCTCAGTTTCCTTTAATATGGCTTTCACTTGGTCCTCCCAGTTCAGTTAACGGTCAAAAACCGCGCCTAGATATGTATATTGTACATGTGATGCATACAATGAATAATCTAAAATGGGGAAATTGAATACAAGCGATAACTTACTTTCTCTTCAAGGTCAATATTGGGGTCCAAATGCTGTCGCCCAGAATGTTGAGTGACGTGATGTCATCGTAGTATTTCGGATCCCAACTCAGTCTGCTGTCTTGCCATGTCTAAGAAAAGGAACAATCATGAAAGAAGATGTCAACGTCTCAAGATCGAAATGACATCAAAGTTTCCCACGGTGTCTGAAAGACCTCTGGGGAAAAAAGTTCTTTATGTGCAGTCATCATACAATTTCTTATCTATTGTCTGTATATTTAAAAGGCGACTTGAAGAGTAACTTGTACTTGGTAAACTGTCTTAGAGAAATCTCCACCGATCTAAACCGCACGGCTGTCATACTGAAGTCCATAGTTTTGTTATCCGGATTAATATCGACAGGGTCTGGTCATTATCACTTGTAGTTAGCCCGCATATTCAATTACTTTATGTTAGTAAGTTAGATTTTGATTTTATTCACTTGCAGTTATCCCCATGATCATACATTTGCAATAAAACATTGATCATCTGTATTACTGGGGTGTTTAAAGTCTCTATGTCAGCCAGTCTATTCCAGACTATGACAAACTACGCAAAAGAACTTAACGACAAAAGTATTTAAAGTAAAGCTCTCATAATTGTGCCAACTTACGAAGTCGATGGCGACAGATGCAACCAGCTGCTCCTTCTTTTCATCCTGAAATGAAAGTTACAACATGGATTTAGATATGCATTTTGCTCCAAGAAGTAATTCCATGCCAATATTATAACGGGGTATTGAGTGAGTAACAGATAAAGTACTTGCCAAGTCGACTATCTGTTCCACAGATCCAGTGAAGTTGATGACGACATTCTCAGGTGCAAGGCTGGCACTGTAAATCTCCAGTAGCTCCTCTTGCAGCCTTCGTCGATGGTTTACTGCATCAATGTAAGTGTGTAAGTCAATAGGAAAATCATTATGCGGAAACTAGTCCAATTTTAGATTGAAAGCGACATTCTTTTGAACCCATAAGAATATGTTGCCTTATACACACGGGAAGAGAAAAATATTTTGAAATAGTGCACAAGTCCTCATTGTAGTATTTCTAATCTTGCATAAAATTCCATGTTTAGTTAAACAAACATGTTAGGAGAACGCTTGACAAAGGGTTGGTTTAGTCTTTGGCATATTCGTCTTCCATTTAACCCTTGATATGCCAATAACATTTTGCAGCTGCAAACTAAAACAGGCTTAGGCTTGAATAAAGTTGTATAGGATTCATATGTTGCAAAAGATGACACTCTACAAATCAACCACCTGAGCAACTGGGCTTGTCATATTGCCAATCGCCTCCTAACATGCACCTCGCTTCACTGGTGTAACCGGACTTCAGTGTGTAGCCTTCGTTGCACGTGTACGTGACTCTTTCGTCCACGAAGTAGAAGCTCTTGCTTGGGCTTCTCTTGCCATAGTTTGGAGGGCCTCTGTCCCAACAGCCATCGGCATCTAATGTATTAACACGTGACAGAAAGTGGCAAAATCATCATTGATTAGATACTGTAAATGCAGAAACTGCGCGGTGGTTTTATGTTCGAGTTCTTTTTATGCTCTGTCTGTTTGAAGCATCCTTGCCGAGTAGCCAGTAAGAAGTGTTCAGTTCGGCAGTTCGCAGAGGCGCCGGGTGTTCTATTACAGTACGCGACTACCGTACAGTACTATGTAAGCAGAGGTTAGGTTCCGACCGCGAGTTATCAAGATTTCAGTGCAAAATAGAAAGCCCGAAAAAAACAGCCGGAGCCTAACCTCTGCTTGGAGAGTAAAAGTACAGAACTGTAAAGCCATTTAAGTTCACTGATGAAGCTAACGTGAATTAACTCAAAACCACCGCGAACACTCCATTTCCCCGGCACCGCGAAATCAAATCCCAGCGAACTTAAATGCATATACAGTATGCATTCAATATACATGTGTCATGTTATGATCGCAAGTATTTCAATCACTCTTTCCTCATGAGACACCTTACCACAAGGAATGACGTCACAGTCCTCCTGGCTACCGTCGTCTGTCAAACAAAATGGCCGATCGAGCCCGGTCGGGTTGCGGCAGTAGTTGTTATCCAGGTTAGCCCAGGGGTACTCTGTCTTGTAGTAACCAGATTGCTCAGCCAACCACTCCACACAATCTGCCCCGGATGTAGTTTTACTCCATGTGCCACGGTAGTTTATGCCGTTGCCATGGTAGCAAACTATGAAAGACAAGCGAACAAGTATCGGTAGGTGATACTAAGTAGTTTCGGGCGCTACACGTGGGCAATGGTGTTTAATTATCTTCAGGGGAACACTCTATCTCGGTTATACCCGGTCGAGGCACACAGCGGCATATATCTGTTTGTCGGATATATTCTAGTCTCTACCAGACTGACTAAGCTGGCTAATATTGGGAGACAAAATTGCCAGGGGAATTTCGCTACCACAAGAGATGGCCGGCCGCGCATTAAGCTAGATATATCCAGTCATGGCAGTCAAATACTACTTCGCGTAAAAGTTACCGATGAAAGTGTTCACTTTCACCTTTGTTTCCCAGCTTGGCTGAAGTAGGATTCCAGCAGCCGTGTTTGGACGATGGAAACAGCTTGCATCGAGGCAGCAGGACTTTCATCCAGTCAGCGGCCATGTTGAGGACCTCTTCACACCAAGAGCGGCATGGCACCAGTTGTGTGCCCGTGACGTTTCCCCTATGAAACATTTACGGATTTAGCATACGTATGGCAGCCTTGAAAATGGGTATACTAGCCAGAAACACCTGTTTCTTCATACCTTCCACTGTATTGCAGACCCCTAATAAGTAAATAAAGTACCGATAATCTCCACGCAGATCCTACGGTAGCAAAAGCTCGCAAAGGAGTGTAGCCGGTCTTGGAGCCAATGCACACTCCAATGTTGGCTACACCACTTTGCCAGTTTTTGATACCATCTTATGCGACCGTAGGATCTGCTTGGAGATCAACGTATATACGTATTGGCACGCCGCCACCTGAAAACGTGGTGTTTGTTACTACCAAGCAAGTGTGATAACCGACTTAGTATTGCTGATGCATATGTTTCTGGCTTCATTCAAGTGACCGTATACGTTTCAATACGACAATGATCAAGTGGCATTAGAGGCTTATGTTAAACTTGTTACTTTCCTAAAGCAAAACTAAAACGTTATTTTAGAACATCTTTCCCATAATATTTTCCTACTTACATGCACGAGATCATGTTGGTTACATTTGAAGACGAATAGCAGTCGGTATTGTTCTGTACTGTGACATTGCATTGCGGGAAAATGACCGTCGAAACGAATTTCCGTAACTCCGGGTGGTAGTTTCCGGAGCTGCTGTACGAACTATTGAGCAGCTCCACCACAGAGGAGTTCTGGACCTCCTCAAACGTCGTCTGGCCCAGCTGATTCGGCAGCATGGCCAGTCTGATGTCGATTTGAAAATCTCCAGGTATTGGCTGACATACTGAAAAGTTGGCAAAGAAATGGATTATGCCATTTCACTGGTTTTGATACTGATTAGAAGACAGAGATTCTGAACGGTAGGTAGCTGCAACATAGGAAAGAAAGACATTAGTTGATATCGGCCGTCTGTTTTGTCTGTGAAGACCGTATACGTACATCGTGCATCATTCAATGGACTATTGCAATTGCCGATTGGGTAGACAGTAGAGTGTTCGTCTTGCATTCAGCCAAGTCATACCTAAGACTTAAAAGATGGTACATGATGCTTTATCCACTTAGCACTCAGCACTAATGAGGCAGAGTATGGAAGTTAAACACACATCACTACCAGTGGACCAGCCCCCTGCTGTAGTGACTTGCACAATTGTGTGGCCCACGGGCTACAGAAATGGAGATGGGTTCAACCTTAAGCATCTGCGATGCACCGGCAACTTTAACTTAAAACATCACCGGATCACCCCTTGACAGTGACTTACCACAACCCACTTCATCACTCCCATCCGTACAGTCAGAGATCCCGTCACACCGCTTCCATGACAGGATACACGCGCGACCGTGGCCACAGCGGAAGTATCCCAGAGAGCAGGTTATTGCTGTGCACGGACATAGTCCACAAATGAGTTATTTAGGGTTGTTCTAATCAATTATGCTCCATCTGGACAACAACAGGACACTTACATGCAGATTTACATAGAGACGTAAGTTTAAAATCAATCATTCTTATCATTTAGACCAGTCGAAATCACACACTTTGACGGTAGGATCAGAAACAATTCATCAACGTATCAGTAAAATTAAAGAAGCAAATGTACCAAATCCAGCCTCAAAACCTTCAATGTAAAATTTTACAAAACGTTTCGTGGAATACCTTTTTCCATTTGGCAGATGAACTTATAAGTAGAGGAGCACGGTGCGTCATTCCATCCGGAACCACCGTAGTTCGCACAGTCTTCTACTCCCTGGTTATCGTTAGGTTCTCCCGGCTGCCAGTTGCTCCAGTCCCCGATGGTGTCGTGTTGAGTCCCGTCTTCCCACATCCACTCACCCTCGTCCTTCTGATCGCTCAGGCCGATCCAGAAACGTGAGCTTTCACTGACGGCATTCTTTAGATCTCTTAAGAAGTTGCTCACGTCTTTGTCTTTCGGCAAGGCCAGCATCCCCCCGTCCGCTTCACACACCTGTCTTGCATTGTCGTAGGTGTTTTCTTGGTTGAAGGCCTTGAAGCATGCACCAGCGTATGTGGTGTAGCCAGAAAGACAGCCTATGACAACAAAGGTACGTTTTGCTTTAGAAATGGAATTTATGTTGGTTTTATCCGTCATGTACACTATTTAATCCACGCTGATAACTTTCTAATACATTATACCAGTGGAATTCTACTTAATAGCCAGCCTATTGTGCCATAAGTGAGATCGCGCGGCGCAGCGGCAGCGTATTTGGCTCATGACCGTGAGGTTTCGAGTTCGAATCTGGAAATGCACTTTACCCGGCTTTCCTCACTACACAAAGGTGTATACGTGACTTTGGCTGGGGGCTGAGGAAAGGGGTCCCTCCGGATAGTTTAGGGGCTGTTTTTCTTTACTTTCGGGCGTGACCCCTACATGGCCCCTTGGAAAACCCTGAGGCTCCTGGGCTATTTTAGGGCCCGGCTGGGTCCCTGGCTTTCTATATCACTGTTAAAATCAACCCCGGACCCGGTAACAAGAGTAGAGTAGAGTAAACTTCTTTCGGTTGAGAAGGAGTTCACACCCCATGCATATGGAACGGCTCATCATAAACTGCTTCTTTCACTCTGCGTTCAGCTGACTGTGATGGTTGGTTTGTGAGGGTCGTCCAAGGCTTTATAGTCGTACAAAACTGGGTGGTTCTCCATCAACTTGTCGAGCCTTACTTTGAAACTTTGTTTACAGACCATGACCTAATCGAGAAATCACGGTAAGGTTTTCCCCTAGCACGGCAGTCCACCGAGACAAATTTGTGGCTTCGGAGCCCGGTCGGGACTGCATCCCCAATGGGCACCGGTGCAAATGGGATCGTGTGTGGCACAACTGGTTAGCCCTCCTTCACAGGCCTCTCAGGGGGCATTGGCGGGTAGGTCATTTCGCGATTTTTAACTGAGAATATGCCGGGAAGGAAAATATGCCGGGAAAGGAAAAATGCCGGGAAAGAAATGTATGCCGGGAGGCTTGTACTCGCCCCCAGCAGGGCATTCGACTCGGAATCTAGAGGTCCCAAGTTCGATACCCGCCGTGTGTTCTTGAAAGAGGCATTCTACACGAGGACACTTCACCCAATGGGTACTTGACTTCGGTCGGGGAGGTAGAAGAACGAAAAGACTAGTACCTTTACCTTTTGTCAGTTCTGTGTATGTGGCAATATAAGTAACAAACTTGAGTTCAGTGCCACATTGTCCTCGTCTGCCCAAAAGCAAAATAGAAAAAAAAAATCATCATCCGACCGCTGATACCAGAGACAAGATACTCACATGTTACTCCATCTTTCTGCAGTTCCCAGTTGTCTCGACAGGCGCACCTGATTCCCTCCGGATGCGAAAGGCACAGCTCCTGACACCCTCCATTGAAGGAAGAACACCCTAACGTAAAAACATATGTAAGACAGATTGTATAGCCAAGTTGGGAGGAAGCCTCAGGGAGTGAGGATGTGATCTGGATAGAACAAAACCTAAAATTGATCGACTATGATTGTGCTTGCGGTTTAACCACAAACCCACACTGTTACACACAAACGCAAGAAAACAATAAATAATAGTCTAATGGAGATCTCAATAAACAAACAAACAAACTAAGCGCACAAACGCTAGTATTTACCATGATTGGTTGTGTTAATACGCGACGCCGTGGACACGTAGAAGTCCACAGGATGTGAAACGTCATCAGCCATAATAGTAGTAAAAGTCTGATTGGTGCTGGACTTGGATTTCCTGGAAATGTGGTAAAGCTAGTTCGCCTTTATCCGCGGGGTAACCGAAATCCGTTGTTTTAAAAAACAGCGTGTTTAGGGATGTCAAATCGGTGGTTTTGAATTTTTTCAAGTTACAAATATATTGTAGTTTGAAACCACCGTCCGTCGACGTGATATTCCTAGGTATGTTTTTTTTTGCCAAAAGTAACGGATATAGGTTACCCCGCAGATAAAGGTGAACTAGCGTTATATAGTAGCAAACCACATGTTAGCAACATTGGCGATGGGACAAAGGGAAAACGCACATAACGACTGCTTCCTCTTCTTATAAGATTAAATGATCTCCATTTCTTGATTACTGATATGCTACAAGGAGAAATTTCAAAGGTGAAGAAGATTTCTCACATTCGGATTCCACGTTCCTCCCAAATTGACCCCCAGTAAACGTAGTTATCATCCACCGCAATTCCGACTTTATAAGTCATATCGTTTTGGAACAGTGTGTAATTGCCCTGGAGGTCTGAGCTGTAGATTTTGTAACCATCACAGAAGTACAATCGATCCTCTGAAAGGGATGAATACAATACATTTACATTTTGCAAAGACACACACACACACAGGTTGCATGCAAAATTACACCACATTATGGCTATTTGGGCAAAATGAGGAACATTACAACGTTAGCTGCATATCATTATCAAATCATATGGTGATATAAGGCTTGGATAGAGCAGAAATGGGAGGTTCTTGAGTAGCCATCACAGTATGCAGGCTGAGGCCCTAGTTGGATTTGAAGAAAGCTGGTGCGGCATGTACTTGTAGACCGCATAACATTGCTGAGATGGAAACCATTATGTATTGCCCACGAGGAATGGACCCAAATTGCAAAGAGTCCTGCCAGAAGCTTATGACTGGCCACCGTTCCATCTGCAGCAGGTAATGGCAGCTGAAGGGTGCTGCACGAAGTGGGGCTGAATAATTGGGGGCGGCCTACTTTATGTGCAAATGCACATGTGCATCACACTGTTCAAAACTAACAACGTTATGCAGATAGAACATGTGACTCAGTGAGCAGTGGATCATAAGTTCGAATATGGCGCCCATGCGAACGGGTCATTTAGTCTCACTGGACAAAGTTAAAATCTTATACATAGAACCAGACATTTTCGCTAGAGGGATCAAAGAAGCCATCTACATCAGAGCTTTACAACCATCCCTGAACAGAGACAGCGGATGCCATAGACTTCCTGCAACCTTACCAGAATTTATGTTTCACTGATGTTCGTTTTCCCACCTGTATAGTCTATTGTAATGGCCCGGGGTCTATGCAGGCCCCTTATAAGGGTAGTATGGTTGCTACCGTCCATCGCAGCACGGTCAACTCTGGCGTTACCACCGTCGCTCGTCCAGTACATCAGTCTATGAAAATACACCAGTCATAAACATGAGGTAATAGAACATATTCTTATCTAAGAACTGAATGAAGAACAAATGAAGAGTGCGTTTTGTTTAATTTCGATGTAGATTTCTCCAAGGAAAAAAAACTTGATTTCTCCGATAACAATTCCAGGGTTTCGGGATAAAGTTGCAGTTTTCTTTATCAGTTTCAAATGGCCTTTCTTCTTTGGAGAAGACTGCATCCTTGATTGACGAAAAAAAACTTACTTTTGATTAAAAAATGAACTTGTTATGAATTTAATGGCTTTGCTTTATCATGATCTCCACGTGTTTTAAAATATTGGATGTAGCGGTTAACAATAGTTTATGACGTATTCTACAAAAATACACGATGTTTTAGTTCATTTCTCATCTAGTTTAGTTTGAAATTACTGTATAAGTTTTAGTTCTTCCTTTTTATCCATTAGACCACATGTGGTCCTTTGTTACTATCCAAGCAGAGGTTAGGCTCCGGCCGTTTTTTAGTCGTTTTTATCGGGCTTTCTCTTTTGTCATTTTTCTTGAAGTACGCCAGCCAAACTTAAGTTTAGACACAGCAAGATAAAATAAAAAAATAGAAAGCCCGATAAAAACGACCAAAAAACAAACAAACAGCCGGAGCCTAACCTCTGCTTGGAGAGTAGTCCTTTGTGCATTTAGCCTGAACGTGCAATAAAGATTATTATCATTATCATTTAGGACTTCCCCTCGTATACATTTGGTTTTTACATTTGTAATCCTTTTTGTTTATACGATGAAAGTACCTATTCTCCAAGCAGAGGGTGAGTCTGGTGGATCCGGCAAACGCCGAACCAACTTTTGGGCA
>NC_049995.1:2144815-2154500 GCF_000003815.2 Branchiostoma floridae | reverse complement strand
TACTACTATATCTACACGACTCAACCTCTGATTGGAGAGTAGAAAGTACCCGTTTCTGGGGTCCAGAGCCAGACCGCTAGGCGAGTCGGTAGTCAGAAGTGTCTTGACGTAGGATTCACCATCTGCCGCCCGGGCTACTGAGATGGTGCGTACCATGGTCCAATACACATTCCCCCCAGCGTGGTCCAACCTCAAGCCATCAGCTGAAAACATATTATCGTACGCAAGTTTCAGTAAGAAAAAGAGAAGAAAATTTCAAGAAAAGACACGTTTTTTTAAATAACGTTTAGAAAATGCTATGTAGCATTGAAGTTTCCCAGCAATTTTACAATGCGCGCATCTTACTATATGTCAATGGATATCTATTTCTTTAGCATTAATAGATGAAATATTTGAAAGATATTTGAAAGATATATTGTAACAAATAGATGATGGTTCAAACTCTTCTTCTGGATAATATCAAAATTTTTATCCAGACGTTTCGGAAGGCAAATTAACCCTATCCAGACTGGATAAAAAATTTGATATTATCCAGAAGAAGAGTTTGAACCATCATCTATTTATCATAACCTTCACAAACGTATATATTGCAACGTTATACTGAACGGTAACAATTAACAGAAAGGAAGAAGGAAAGGCACCCACAGGCAAATACTCTATCTACAATGGTCTCCATCCTTTTTCCATCACGACCAATCCTTCTGATGCCCCCGTTAGATATAAAGTACACAAGTTCAGTTACAGGGTCGTAGTCCAGGGAGAAGATCCGGGGCAGTTTTGATGCGGTAACAGTGACCTCTGACCCGTCGTATTCGAGAATACTCGTTAAGAGAGAAACCAGCAGGAAAGATTTCCCTAAGTAACAAACAACCCGTTTTAGCAAAAAATCAATTAATGACGTCATAATTACGTCATATAACGTCATAATGGTATAAAAATTAGGAATTACAAAACTTGACGAGCTTATCAACCCCTGCAAATTTGGTGATCGTACAGTAAGCCGTTTTGAAATTACGAAGGGGGGCCGAATGAGCAACCAACCCATCACCCTCCCCCAACCCCCCAGGCCAGGGAATGCCAAAAAAGCACAGTCTGGATAGGGTTAATTTGTCGTTAACTGTACTCTGGAGGTGCCGGCCATGTAAAGGACACAACCCTGGGATCGCATCATGGTCAGTAGGCCTCCGGGTATTGCATCCTCCTACGAAGGGACATCCAACGGCGAAACCGCCTGTTGATGCACCCTGCTTTCTCAACCGCCACCCTTAGTTCCTGACCGCCCTGCTTAAAGATATTAATGAGCTTAATATCCTTATATATATATCCTTATATATCCTTATATCCTTATATGGCCTTTTGAAAACTAAAAGGCCTATTCTCTGATTAGCTGACAGCTGGTTTTGGGGGTCGTCCACAGGAACTAAAGAGTGACGGTTGAGAAAGCAGGGTACATCCACAGGCTAGACGGTTTCGCTGTTGGATGTCCCTGCGTAGGAGGATGGGGTATTGTTGTTGACCAAGGGACCAAGCCACAAGATAATGATCTCATTCTGTGAGTCTTCATAAATAAAAAAAATTCGATATCTGACAAATACAACCCGTATACTAATAGGCCGAAAAGATTCTATGTTCATTATGTCTTCAAATAAACACGTTAACATTGCTACAAAAATCAAACAGTCCATGTTAGCGAACATACCTGCACAAACCACGCCTACATCTTGGGTACGATCACAGTCGTGAATCCCCCACCCTGGGTACGAGCACTCAAACAGACTACTCTCGTTCCCAGCACATCGTAGATCATCCATAAAGATCTCCCCTTGTCCTTTTAGAAGCATGATAAGAAAGTAAATACAAAAATATGACGAGAGATGATCATAGAATTCACATAGTAACTATAGTTCCATGACATTATACCTTCGCTAAATGATTTTACCTATCCAACAGGTGTATTAATTATGTTTGTCATTAATTATGCAAATCTGCATGAACTATATGGGACAAGTCCCATATTTTTTATGGCTAGTGGGTTTTGTGGTTCTATTAAAAATTTGTTTTTGTAGGTCTGCTAGCTGGCGAAAGCTTGGGAATAATGTTGCTATTGTTTCGAAAAGCTTGTTCTTTCATCCTAATGTCAATGTATCGCTCATGACCTGACAACTTTTATATAATTAGTAAAGAACATGTTTCATACATCATATCAAACAAGAAAATTACAGAAAACAACACAAGGGTTCCGGTAAATCTTACCTTGGCCGAAATAGGCGTCATTACGAACTGCCTGAGCACTTGGGTAGCCCAGCATTCTGCAGACAACGTCTGCATCCTTCAAGTCAAACTGGTCGTGACAAACCGTCCCCCAGGTCACACCGCCATCTTGCCTGACCTCCACACGTCCTTCGTCTGGCCCGGAACCTCCGACAAGGCGGATTCTGCTGGGATCTAAACATGTACATGTAGTTTTGTTAGGCCATGTTGCTTTGATTATATGGATGCGAGCACATCAATTTTCGGCCGTTACCCCAAAAAAGTTTTGCAAGTCCCACAAAGCAGCTGTAAAAAGGGCAAATATATGCCGTAGGTAATGACATTAACTAATAAGCTAGTTTATAGTAAATAAGTGAATTGTAAAGCTGTGCAACGGGGCGAAACTACATTCCAAGGCAAACTCCCTTCCAAGGCAAACTCTTTTTCCCGGCATAAGAGAATCTAGCCAACATTAAAAATCGCGGCATCATGTAAGCTGCCTACATACCAAAAAACATGACGATCTGCCAACTTGATACATGATGCATATGGTTTGTTGTTTAAGATTAGTAAATGTTTTTGTATGATTTTAAAACAATAGAATGTTTGCTGCTAATGTACAGATTATGGTAATGCCTTGTTTAGTGTAAACTACAGTGCAATTCAAGTAGCCTTGGCTACTTGCAAAACTGCTGTCATTAATAAACTAAACTGAACTGAACTGACCCCCAGTTTAGGCCCTTTTCGAAAGACGAATGCAATCCCATACAACATGTCCGAGCTGAGCCGACCCTGGGATCGAACTCAGGCCAATGAATTGGATCCAAATTACCGAACAGCGGGGATGCTTAACCACTCGGCCACAGAGACATGCCAGGATATGACAACAAACTGAACATGTATTTGTACCACAAACAACTCCGACATGTCGGACACAGTCACGAATCCTCCACCCTTCGTGCGAGCAGTTGAACAGGCTGTTCTCGGTCCCATCACAGCGCAGTTCATCCATGTACATTGGCGCTGCTCCGAAATCTAAAACAGAAAGTATGCTTTAGTTCATAAAATGGATGGAGTAAATTCAATAAAAAACTGACAAATGGTATGGACTTTATTTCCAAACATCATCACCCTCGTGACTAGACGTTTTCCGATATTGTTTTCGCATACTTTTTGCTCATTTTACTACTTCTTTGTACGATTTTCTACATGATCGAAAACTTTTCTCATTTCTCTTTTTTGTGATAACAAATGAAAATCGATGCGCACGTGGATGTCATCAATCTACCCTGGGGGCCAGCCGGGATCGGGCAGCTAGGGCAGTTTATTCGGCGGCCCAAGACAGTTAGGCCCGCCGATCTCCTATTAGCGCTAATGTGAGATCGGCGGGCTGACTGCCATGCGTCCCCGAACGAAACTCGCTAGCTACCCGACTCTGTCTGGTACCCAGGGCATACAGAATCAAATCAACATGATCTTACTTGTAGACGTGAATCTTACCTTTGCCAAAATATTTATCCGCATGGCGAACTTGTTGGGAGCTTGGGTAGCCCAACATTCTACAAACAACGTCCGCATCTTTCAGGTCGAAATGGTCGAGACAAATTCTTCCCCATCTAAAGCTGTCAGACGGTCGGACCTCCACTCGTCCTTCGTGCGGGCCGGAGCCTCCGGTAACACGGATTCTACTGGAATCTAGAAATGAAATGTCATTTTTGATGATACTTCACTACTATATACAAGAATTAGTCAGTATTGCTAATTGTCCACTCATTTGAATTTGATGAAGTTAAAAGATAATTCAATTTTGTCCAATATCATTACTTTGAGTTTCTTTTCATATTAGCCCTGACTATATATGTTTCCATTATTCTATGATGACATCTGACCTCTCCTGCTCACTTTTATGTTACCATATTAGATTTTGTTTGATTTTTTTCGTTTACAAATTTTAAAAGTGTTTGTTTGTTTGTTACATATTTTTTACGTTTGCTTTCATTCTTTACTATTACGTTACACAGGGTAAATTCAATGCATCAATCCAATTTGACCATGTTTTGAAGCTTGTTATTTTGAAGCTTTTATTCTAACATACTTGTAAGACAGACCACGGCTACATCTTGGGCGTGGTCACAGTCGTGAATGGTCCATCCTGGGTACGAGCAGTCGAACAGGCTACTCTCGTTCCCAGCACATTGTAGGTCATCCATGTATATGGGTCCTGTTCCTGTTTTGGAACAGTACGAATTAGTATTTCGTCAAATATGGCTCATGAAAACATAATATGACTCATTGTAGAAGTTTATAAAAAAAGATTACTTTATTGGAACGGACATATCGGTGACTGTCACCCCTCAAGATTGACAATACTGACTGGTTCACATTACACTAGAACATGCGGGGGTCAGCTCACGCACGGTCCTAAACTTAGTTTTACGTAATAATATGCTGTAAATGCAGAAACTTTCGCGGTGGTTTAATGTTCGCGATTTTCGCGGTGGCCGCTTCATCGCGAACTTAAACCCACCGTGACTATTTTTCCATGGCAGTAAGAGACTATAGTGCATGGTGCTACCGCGAACTTAAAACCACCGCGAAAAGTTCTTTTTAAATCCCCACGAACACAGTATATCATGAATTTTAAACTATGCTTACAATGCGGTCCCAAACATAAAAGGAGTGTAATATATACATAAACATCTGTAAACACTATCTTACCCTGGCTGAAGTTGGCATCAGTGCGAACCTGGTCAGCCTCGGGATAACCCAGCATTCTGCAGACCACGTCAGCATCCCTCATGTCAAACTGGTCCTGACAAACCGTGCCCCAGGTGAAACTGTTGTCCGGCCGGACCTCCAGACGGCCTTCGTTTTCACTGGAACCTACGATGAGACGGATTCTGCTGGGATCTAAGCACATTATCTTGTAAAAACCAAGCGAAAAATAAGAAAAAAAATAAAGCTAAAGATGCAAAAAAATATAAAGGTTAAGAACAAATTGCCTTGGTCCAAACTATCAACAAAGTTTTTTTTCGTCGGTAATCACCGGCCATTTGTTTTTAAATGACAGATTTCTTTGAACCTTTGAAGGCCTTAGTCTTTTCTAATTTAGACAATCTTTGGTCTACCGTAACTTCCACAGTTTACATATATTTCTCATTGTTTCTAACAATTCTTGTTATGTGCGTCTAACAACAGAAATGGTAGAATGTTTTGATCAAAATGCCTTATCAAATTGGGTGAGTTTTGGTCTAGTTTTAATCGTCGCAGTCTATTCTAAATTATTCCTATTACCGTTAAGCAGGTGTTTGTTCTGAAATGATACTAAAATGAACAAAATGTTGCATCAACATACCGCAGACAACTCCGACATCATCGCTATGACGACAGTCGTGAATCCCCCATCCTGGGTACGAGCAGTTAAACAGGCTACTCTCGTTCCCTGCACATCCTAGGTCATCCATGAAGATCGGCCCTGTTCCTATATTTTCTTCAAAGTTGGAATATTACAAAAGTATATTTATACATTCTGATATAATTTCAGGTTGGTTGGACATAAGATATTGGAGTATTCCTTTACTTTTATTAACCAGAAATGTCTCTCACCTCCTTACGTTCAAGGATGCCGTCTGGATAAGAAAGTCACCCCCTGTGATGAACCGGGACGAGGGGGGATACAAATTTAGCCACGTTTGGGATTGTGTTCACGCTGCAAGATCGCCACATAAAGCGGTGAGAAACAGAACTCCTGTTAGAAGCTCCGAGTAAGATGTCTGATAGACATCGACGCTTGGCCAGGCTAGGTGAGAGACAGAACTGGCTGTGTAAAAGGAAACTCTAATGTCATTTAGTCATTAGAAAACATAACAAACCTCCCTGGATTTGTTTCACAATACTAATATGAAAAGAAGTCGTCACACGAGGCAACAGAAGATAACATTTTACCGAAGGAAACTTCATAGAATCGGCTGGCTCTCAGATACCCCAACATTCTGCAAACAACGTCTGCATCCCCCATGTCAAAATGGTCGACGCAGACTGTGCCCCAGTTGAAGTCGTCTTCTGACCGGACCTCCACACGTCCTTCGTTCGGCATAGCCGGCACGGAACCTCCAACAAGACGGACTCTCCTCAGGGCTGTTATATAATGAACATTTACATCATAGGTATGGTTTGAAATATCTTGCCTCTCCTGTTTTTTTTATTCTCCTGTCATTAATCTTTGGATCGATTCATCTCTGTCCTTGTGGGCCGAATGACCTGCAATTCATCACAATTGTGGTGGGCCGTACCCCGGATTTTATGGAGTTTTCTTGGTCATTCGCAGACCGATATGTATATTTTGTCCCCTTGCACCCTGGTATTACAACCAAAACACATGAAATTTGATATAGGGTTGCATTAGATATTTATTCAAAGGATCCATGTGTAATAATGTTTTTTTGGCATAAACCACTTCAAAATGATTAATTCTGTGGTTATTACAAATGGCGTTATAAATCACCATATACACCTAAACCTTTTATTTGGCTTTGTGTTACATTTACGAAGGTTAGACGCCAAATATTTCAATACGGTTCGATCTCTACAACTGGATAATGTTCGGATATTACTTCCGGACGTTTCGAGTGACATCCATCACTCTTCTAGACCTGATTGGTTCTTCCAGTTGTTAAGAAGACTGATGGACGCCAAACCGTATCCGATTGTAGAGATTGATCGGTTGTTGAAGATTTTTGTATTACTTTTACAAGTCGGTGTAGCATCGCTCCATGTCCCGTTCGTCCGGCAGGTGATATTGGCATTCCCCCACACCTGGTACCCGGCCATACAGCTGTACCTGACGGTCTGTCCTGATGTGAAGTTACTGTTGTTATCCCTGTAACCATTGGTCGACACACCAGGATCCCAGCAATGACCTGGGGTACTGCCTGAAACAAGAACCATACAAAAGTTCTGAATCTCCTTCCTCGCCGTGACTGGATCGTCATTCCTTTATTTCCTGTAGGATATCATGCAGTTCCAAAAGGAAACCGAAAGCAAGTTTATAATGTACAGAATATCGAAGGATAGCATTATTACGTCGATGGAGGTTATCCAGGTAATAGGATATGCCAAATAGCAGTTACTCAAGCAACTGGATATGATTTTGGAAACAGTCAGACGTTTTAGGTAGCATCCACTACCTTTCATCTGTGACACTGAGCAGGTTTTATACACTAGCCATGCATGATATGCAAAGGAGGTAAGGACAAGGTTAGATAGTACAATATTAAACATAAGGAAGACAAGGTTGATGTTTAAGCCTGTTGTTGAAGCACATATTACTACTGAGAACATAATTACTGTGAGAAGTGTAATGAAGACCTTACTTATGTAGGAGAACTGGAACCCCTGACGAGTTTCACTTCTGTCAGATGTAAACCTGAAGAACATCATGTTAGATGTGCTGGTGATAGGGCTGACTGGCTGCTGGCCTGTTAACCTGGTCAGCGAGGAAAAAATAGTAAAAATTGCACGTTCCAAAATATTGTGTGGTTTTAAACGTCCGAAAAATAATTTCATCGGGTTGGTAGCATATAGGGTATAGGAGAATTCTTGTACACAACCAGGTTATATTTACTGTGCTTACGTTTTTAACCTCTTTTCCTTCTGGTATCCAGAATGATTTGAAATAGAGGACTTCAATGTCCCACACATTATTATGCGCTAGAAATGTATTGTTTATGTATTTACTACCTTACCTTTGTAACTGCGGAGCACTATCGTTGGCTCCATCGTAGATAGTTAGAAAGTCATAACTGTGCTCAATGTTGAAACTGTCAAACATAAGACGAATGATGCTTCCTTCTGGTACCGTGATGCTCCACTCACAGTTCTCATTGTTGCCATAGTTACTGGGGTAGTTCGGTGACGTCACAGGGCCTCCAGAGGGGGCAAACAGGTTTTCTCCACAGTCGGGAGTACTGGGCTCTAAAGAATGAGAGATACGTACAATAACCCTATATAGACCGGGCTTAACTGTCATAACATGACGTCATTCATATTTAAGCTACCAACTGCGATCCGCCACGTTTGGATCCACCATCTTGAATTTTCGGAAATATTTTTTCCACAAAGAACCCCCAAAAAACAATCGATATAGACTAAAATACAAGGTACTGACGATAATTCAAGGGACCTTGTTATCCTTGAGCTGATCATATGGTCCGCCATCTTGGATTTTGACCAATGACGTCATCAGATCAGCATCATTTATGAATATTGAATCATGGAAATGCATTGAATAATATAAGATCTAATTGATGTAAAGAAATGGGTTTGAAGTAGCAATAAAACCTCATTGTTGAAATCGAAGTCAGCAAAGTTTGAAAATATGCCAATCTATCAAGGGAAAGTACAATCATTTGTGTGGAAGGAGACTGTAGTAAGACAGTAATAAGAATAATTTGGTCAGTTGGTCCATGAAGATGGAGGTATATGGACGCAGCCGCTTTATCAAATTTCATAGAAATAGCAAATGGTGAAATGACTGGATTGTTACTTCATCTCTATGAGCAAAGGGCCAAATCTTTTCCTGAAGACTGTTATGAATCCACATCAATACCCCCCCCCCCCCCTTGGCTGTGACGAACGAAGAAAATACTTGAAAACACAAAAGCATGGTTCTTGTTACTCATGTGAAAAAAAAACTGTACATGTACACAGTTTGCTGACTAATAATACTCATCAGATAAAACTCGTGATAAGTTAATGTGCAACCATCTAGACTTTCTAGTAGTTAACTCTTACTAGGTTTGCTACTCACCTTCTTCATAAGTGTAGTCATTGCTGTAGAAGTTGTAGTAACTGTCAGAATACGACAACTGGGATTGGATGACGGGGGCTGAAACGTGAAAGAAAAATACGATATTCCATCCCAACAAGTGCTTGGAGTTTTTACTAATAGATCTATTCAATGGGTCTAAACTTTATTTTACATAATATTCACAGAACAAAACCCAAGCTGCAACATCTTGCACACTACATCCAAGTGATCGGTGAAATTAAGAATAACACAGATATTTAAAAAACTAACCCTTTCTACAGAATTATCATTGATTTTGATCTCCAAGTCAGTTGTCTATTTTGAAAATTTAGCCATCTTGTTTTCTTTGCACATCTTGTTTTTTTGCCCTATCTCACCATTGTTGTAGTGTGCAGAGGATGCCATCCATAAAATGTACTTGCTGTGGCCTTACACAAATTTTCAACTATCCAACCCCAGTCTTTGTCAAGGAATGGACTGTCCACTGCTTTTCTGACGTCACGTATATACAGATAAGTTTTGCATGTACTGGGAATATGTGTTACTGTTTATACAGCGCAGTTAATCAGTGTTAATTATCGTTTTATCAACATTTAGCTTGTGAAACATCTAACAGTTGTTTGTGGT